>NC_087201.1:123702437-123752437 GCF_015104395.2 Macrobrachium nipponense
CATAACAATTTCGTATGCTTGATTAGTTGGATGAGAATTCTATGTCTTGAGTTTTTCACTTGTATACTACTCTGTGGCTATGCTTTTCTTTTGTTAAGTGTATTCTAACAAAAATATTGGTTTGGGTTACTTCACATCACTGTATGAACATTGAAAGTAGATTTAGTTTGTTTTGTTTGTTCTAATGTTTTAGTGAAAATTGTTTTTTTTTTTCTCTCTAGCTTCATCTTTCTTCCCAGACTGAGAACATGTCAATTAACAGACAGTGACTATTTTTCTTATCCACTACTGATTCCATCTCTGTTTACATATTCTTTCATTATATAGTAGTACATACTGTTACAGATAGCACAAGTACATGAAATACCTGTTGTTCCATTGGGAACCTGGAATATTTGAAAGCTCAGATGTACCGGTAAAAGGGATAATGTACATACTAACATTTCACAAATGGATGTGGATGAATTATGGATGGGGTTTCTCAGTTTTATGTTGATTTTAACTTATTTGATCTTATGTTCCTATGGTAATGACATACTTGGTATGTTTCTGTGAAATTACAGTCAGTTTGTAATACAGAAGCTTGAACAACTGATCATAGTATTGACAACAAACCTGCCTCTTAATTTCATGTTGAGCTTAATATTAATATTTTTGCCTCTTTGTGGAAAGTGAAAAATAAGGGTAACTGTGTAAAGCAGTATCAGCTGTAGGCTATCTATTTGTTGTAGGGAAATGAAATATAAGGGACTTTTTTTTATTTTCTGATAATTTGCATTTATTTCCTAAATGTATTCTGTTCTTATTGTTATTTGTAATGTGCAAGCATTTACATAGAACAAGTCAATTAATGTGGTGAGCAAGTTTTCTAGGATAAACTGCCCATATGGGACTAAAGAGGAAACATGCAGAGATGTAGTGACATACAAATAAAAGAATGAACATTAAATAAACTATAGACAAAAGCTGTTTAGAACTGAGTAATTATTGAGAAATATCAGAATACTAATTTATTAGCATCAGCATACATACCACTATTTGAAGAGCATCTCTTTTAAGGTTAAAAGGAATGACATAACTGTGCCACTTCATAAATGGTATGTAGATGCATATGTTTTATAAAGCAAATAGTAACGTATAGGTTATAAGAAAGCAAATAGTAGAGCACAAGCAATAAAGATTTATGAAGACTGATCTCTATCAAAATTAAGCTTTTGTAATATAGGTAGATAAGATACCATTATTAATTTGCATAAATTGGCCTTTGGAACAACTTTGTCCAGAAATGATAAATTCCAGATATTGTTGACTTCTAGAACAGAGAACAGTATGTTTTAATGGTTAAAAAACTGAACCTGTATAAATATTATAATCTCTTGTAGATATAGGAAGCTTTACAGTAAATACCTATCTTTGTGGTAACTGATATATTTAAAAATCTTACAAGATTATTAAATGAAGTTAAAGTCATAGATACGTGCTACTTCAGAATACCTAAGTTTAATACAGCATTTACTGAGCAATTTTATATAGTTGGAGCAAGGTACTTTGTTAAATAATGAGTAAATTCTTAATCTTGTTTTTTGATTTCAGGCTCATACCTCACTACTTAGAACACTTACTGAAATCTGTAGTTATACGTATGTCAATGTTAGTAGGCGCATCGTAAGTCATAAGGAGTGTGGATAATTGCTGAAATTGTTATAGCATATTCATGCAAAATTAATCTACCTTTTTGTAAGGCCAACTATGTAGTAGATTGAAGGTGTATGAAATAAGCTTGTATGGGTATTAAACTGGAAAGGAAACTTCTGCAGAGTAGGAATATATGTGAAAGTATCTAATAATCATAAATGAATAAGTCTTTAGATGGGCAATATATAAGAATTCCAGATAAGTAAGAATAACTTATGCCATGATGCTAGTTGCTGTAGGTAGTATTATAGCAACATTTAAACTTTTTAGCAGTTATAATCCAAAATGCTGCCCATGAAGTCTGTTCTACAATTTGATAATAAAGTGAAGTCTTAAGTAAAGTGACAGTATGATACCTCAGCTGAATGTTTGTGATGCCCTTCAAAGTAAGTAGCACTCAGTAGCTCTTAGGGAACAAGGTAATACTGCAGCAGGAGTTCCCTGTTAGGTAATGGCCAACACAGGACCTCTTTCACTGTTGATATAATCCTAATTAGCACTGTTAGAAAATGAAACACTACTTCTAGCAATGTATCTAAATGACAAATTCTAGGTGGTTTGCTAATATCCAGACAGGGGAAAAATAAAGTAGTAAAACAATAGGTCAGAAATTTCTTGGATCAGTATCATTTACACATACTTGGAATAAAAAAAAAAACAAAAAAAAAAAAAAAAAATTTTCTGTGGACCTTCAAGATTGTGAATGAGATAATGACTGATGTTCTTTGAAAAAAAGATGTTTTGTTTTAAAAATTCAGCTTTTGATATAACAACTGAAATGGAATATTTATTGCAGATATCAACAGAACAATTATATTCTGATAGTAAGAAACAGGACAGAATATCTTTAACCTCAACAGTGGACTGAGAAAAGGTGTCAATCCCTTTTCCTTTCCACCAATTGTTGTTTATTTATGGCACTATAAAAATTAAATCAACAACAGTAAAATACAAAGGGATATTTTTTTTTTTTTTTATAAAAGAAAAAAAAAAAAAAACGTCAGTCTGAAGAATAGAAATAAGGTCAACTAATTTAAATAAGTTTAACAAAGATGACAAGAAATATTCAACTATTCCAACAGAATTTACAGCACCTCAGTGGCGTGGTTGGTTTTGGTGTTTGCCTTCTCACCTCAGTGGTCGCGGGTTCGATTCTCGGCCATTCCATTGAGGAGTGAGAGGTGTGTATTTCTGGTGATAGAAGTTTCACTCTCGACGTGGTTCGGAAGTCACGTAAAGCCGTTGGTCCCGATGCTGAATAACCACTGGTTCCATGCAACGTAAACACCATACAAACAACAGAATTTACAAGGAAATTTGGTAACATGTACTAACAAAAAAGTGAATGAAAATATTGGGGAAGCATTTTGACAACCAGTACTTCATTGAAAAGGAGGTACAGGTACACTAAAATTGCTGTGAAAAGTAGATACTACTGCAGTCTCTAATTAAATTAATAATATCTAGAACCAACAAACCTGAAAATCTATGAGAGTATTGTAAGTCCCCTAGCACCCTGGATTGGGAATTTGGATTCTTATGAAGAGTTGAGAAAAAGAAGTTAGTCATATTTGAGATCTTAGTCATTTTTGAGATCTTAGTCATATTTGAGATCTTAGTTAGTATAGAAAAAAGCAGGACCTGTTTGTGATGGAGCACTATAATGTCCTGATAGAGGCATCATGATTATGGACTTTTTTTTAACAACAACACCAGATCTAAAAGTTCATAAAAACGTGAAAGAATGAGAGTAGACTAACTTGGTTGGAAGGAGAAAATCAGTAGACAGACCGGGAGGGGGAAATGGAAATAAAACTATGGAGAGTGTACATGTCTGTCATGAACAGCTCACAGTGAGTGTCAAGAGGCAGTGGCTAATGTGGACAGATGCCAAAACAGTACCCTCAAGAATCCCATTGAAAATGACTTTGCAGTCACTAACGACACTGTCAACCACAAATCTCTGCTGACAGTCATTTGAAAAAACTGTGAATGGGATTAAGTATTTATCTTGCAATACTGAAGTTACAAAATTCACTCAGAAGAGCATTTTGGTTAACCAAATCAAAGGCAGCACTAAATTTAGACGAGTATGGATAAGTCTAGAAGAAAAACACTGCACTTCTTCATGTATCTTATAGAAAATTGTCATTAATAAGTCCTCTGTAGTTTCTTATTATTTTTTTATTCTGTAGATGATGGAATCAGATTGATGCAGCACTGTTAATTCCTTGGAAAGGAAATAAGTTGAAAAATTAAGTGCAATAAATGAAATCATTCTCTTTACCTGCAAAGTGTGATTTGCATATTGTTTTAACCAAGCTTTGTGTGTAAAGAGAATTTCTTGTATTGTGTATGTAGTTTTAAAAATTTCTTTATCAAGGAATTGGCCACATGTTGCTATGAGCTCCTCAGTGGCGTGGTTGGTATGGTGTTGGCGTCCCACCTTGGTGGTCACAAGTTCAATTCTCAGGCATTCCATTGAGGAGTGAGAGATGTGTATTTCTGGTGATCGAAGTTCACTCTTGATGTGGTTCGGAAGTCACACAAAGCCATTGGTCCCATAGCTGAATAACCCTGGTTCCATGCAACGTAAAAACGTCATACAAACAAACAACATGTTGCTATGATGCAGTTTGCATCATTTACAACACATGGTTTTATATGCAAAATAGAGACTTGAATGATCCTGTAATTAAGAAAACAGATCTCTTTAAGAAAAAAAAATTGAATAACTATTTGGGAACGACTGTATACAGGATTGTGTTTTCAGATTCTTTTTGAACTTTGTTGGATTTCACACCAGGCATTAATGTCTGATAAGTTTCTGAGCATACCTGTGCCCCATATTTATGCTTATACAGATAGTCGCAGTAGCTTATGTGACAGTAGTCGCCTGTTCAAACACCGACCAAACTTTACATTGCTTAACCTCACTAATCAAGGGACCTACTGTATTGCAGATATATTAATTTCTGGCATTCATTGGTAGTCATGCATTGAAGTTTTTACCCAACAAAATTTCTCTATTGGAAGAGCAATAGTATAGAGATAAGATAACACCAACCCTTCTAACATGTTATTACCATTTTTCACAGACAGATGTTATCACTTGGAGAACAGAACTTATGTACTAATATATCTAAAAGCTCACAAGGACTGTTTTTGTTTTTTGCACATGTTTACAATTATTCATTTTATTTTTAGGCTTTGCATAAATTTGGTTTAGCTTCAGTGTAGGTGTTTAACTGTAGCAAATGATTGAATAATTGTAGATGTCTATTTATTAACACAAACTTTGCATTTTCAGAAAATTTTGTTGTTGACTGCGATCCTATGATTGTCACCAACCCAGGGCTGTCAGCTGAAGTTGCCAGGCCACTTCTTCCGATGACAATAGCAGCTATTCTTCGTCATCCAATCCTCTCTTTACAGATATGTTAAAGAATAATGAACTTGTAAGTTACGAAGTATTTCCTTTGATGTTTAGTATAAATTTATTATATACTGATATGAATATTATTTCTTAACTACTGTTAAAGTTTAGCTTATATCTCTGCGCCAATAGGGCCGAGTCTGCATTCAAACACAAGATCGAATGGCTGCCCGGATGACTGTCTAGTACACCTGTTCTCCACCAGGTGTGTTTTCTACTGTTAGCTCTTGTCAAAATTCTCCTTACCACCATTATGTATGTATAGGCATTTGTTTTGGGTATTTCATGACTGTTTTGCTGCTATCACAGTACGTACTGTACATTTATTTTTTCCTAGGGTGCTTCCACTGAAATCTAGGCTAAGAATGTCAGGTTTTCTGTGAGATTACTGTATAAGACCAGTTTTGTTTGTTTTTTTTTTCATGAGATACACACTGTTTACACTGGCTGCAGTGGTGTAGAGTGTGATCTTGAGAATAGATGCGAGGAAGTAGGGATTTTCAAAGGACTTTCTGCTTAACCCTGACAGGTATCGCTATTTTTGGTGCCCCTTTAAAGGTTTTGTGGAGTCGAGCTCAAACCCAAGTGCCCAGAGAAATATGTAAAAATTCAAAAACTGCAGCTGTGCTGCACATTTTAATTTCTAAAATCAATTTCACCATTGCCGAACACTACTGAGAAGATAAAATCATACCCATCTACAAATTAAATATTTATTACAAATATATTTAAAAAAATAAGTTTTCATACATTCAACTTACCTGTCAGATATATACATAGCTATCGACTCCGTCGTCCCCGACAGAAATTCAAATTTCGCGGCACTCACTACAGGTAGGTCAGGTGATCTACCGTCCTGCTCTGGGTGGCAGGACTAGGAACCATTCCCGTTTTTTTTTTTCTAATCAGATTCTCTCTGTCGCCGTAGTATCAACATTGTTGTTCCTTCTTCTCCGACTGGAATTCTTTTTTCACAACGCTTTTTGATCATCTTTCGACTGATTTTTTGGTGACGTACTTGGATCGTTGTTTGGCATTCGCTATCGTGGACTGTTTTTTGGACTTCGCTTTGGATTTTCGTGAATATGTCTGATTCTAGTGTTAGCTTCAGAGTGTGTGTGAATGAGGGCTGTAAGGTGAGGATTCCGAAAGCTTCAGTAGATCCTCACACTACATGCAGGTTGTAGAAGGGTTGAATGCTCAATTGAGAATACGTGTAACGAGTGTGAGAGATTGAGTGCGCAAGAATGGAAGAATCTGACTTCTTACTTGAAGAAGTTAGAGAAAGATAGAGAGAGGAAGGCGGCTTACAAAAGCCGAAAATGTCTAGTAGTTCTGTAGCTTCTTCTTCTTCTCATACTTATGCCCATTCTATTCAGCCCGTTCACAAGTTAATCCCTCTGATTCCGCCTCAGAAATGGCGGAACTCAGAGCTTCCCTTCAAAAAATGCAAGAAAGAAAAAATGAAGCATTGGAAGGTAAGAGAAGTGAACTGTGGTTTCTCGAGTGATGTTAGTGTCCCCAGTGTAGTGGAGGGGGCGTCTGGTCGTCTCTGCGACGCTCCCAGTCTAGACCTCTTCCAAGCTCCCTGGCCCAGAGGAGAAGGAAAGTCGAAAGCCTTACGGGGGTACGTGGAAGGAAATCCCCAACGATCAGACGTCCCTTTGGCAGAATCTTATACATCTCAGACTGCAGGGACAGCTATAGGAAAAGCGTCCTTCGTGAGTGCTTTTCATCATCTAGTTCGCCTTCTCCGAGAAGAGGATGGAAGGAATCGAAGCTTTCACGTCCGCTGAAAAGGAATTGGAAAGAACCCTGAGCTCATTCTAGCCCCGAGCGCTTCTCTGAAGAGGATGCGCCTTCGGTAATCAAGAAAGCTAGAAAGGAGTTAGATCCTTGGAATGTAAAAGACTCTCGAGCGCCTTCCAGATCTCCTTCTCCTGATTCGAATGAGCCTTCGACCAGGAAAATTTTGATGAATGTGCAGGAGCAATTAGCGTCTTTGGTAGGAGTACTTTCTAAAGAGCCTACTCGTAAAAAGGATGACAGGCTTTCCGATTAAGATATCCAAATACCGATCTCCTGTTGGCGGGCGACGAACCCTACAAGGGCCCGGTCCAGGGGAGTTGTCGCACAAGCGGCCATCTCTGGGGGGAGCGGTGCGTTAGGCAGGCGAGACGTGGGAAAGGAAGTAACTCCTGCCAAGCGTCTGGCGCCAACTAGGAGCCAGGCGCCAAGTAGGCGCAAAGAGCCTGACTTTACTGTAGATCGTTCTAGGCCCAGATCTTCATCCAAGCAACAAGAGCCAACTGGAGAAGAGAGAACTCCTGATAGGAGTAAGCGCCCGCTAAGCGCAATATACTTGCCATTCGAAAGGCGCATTCCATGAGCGATACTCCTACCAAGCCACCAGGAGTATTCGGAACTAGATGCGCCTTCCATATGGTCAGGAGTATTCGGAAAGAGATACTCCTGCCAGGCGCCTTGAGTACTCTGACCTCGATACTCCTCCCAGGCGCCAGGAGTATTCTAGACTTTTTACTCCTACCAGGCGCCAGGAGTATTCGAAGCGCGATGTGCCTACCAAGCGCCAGGAGTATTTGGAGCGAGATGCGCCTACCAGACGGCAGGAGTATTCGAAGAGTGTTACGACTGTCAGGCGCCAGGAGTATTCCAAACAGGATACTCCTACCAGGCTCCAGGAGTATTCTCAGTGAGATACTCCTGGCTAAACGCCGCGCATTCTCCTCATGAAGAGCTTTGATATCCGACAGGAGTGTAACAGGCGTAAAACAGTTATACGTGACTCGCCTAATGATAAACGTAAGGAGAGAGTTACTCCTAGCCCCTCTCCTAATAAAGAAGTGCTTCTTCTTCGGAAGGAAGAAATCAAGAGAGGAGACAGAGGAGGGAAGGGAGCCTTCTCCTTCCGAGCCTATTAATTTAGATGACGTCTCGGAGGACGAAGTTACTAACAGAGAAGGGCTTTCGAATTACAAAGTTCTTTCTGCTCTTCTCTTAGAAGAAATATGGAGATGCATTTGACTCCAGCCGCTCCTCCTTCTCCGCGCCTCTCTATTTTTCAAGTACGAAGGCGCACAAGTCTTCATCTTTCCTGAAAATGAAGCCGGCCATATCCATGAAAAGGGCCTTACAATCTCTTGACTCCTGGATCAAGACAAAGAAGGAGTTAGGAAGGACGATCTTTTGCATGCCTCCCGCTAAACTAAGGGGTAGGAGAGGCATATGGTACGAACGGGAGAAAATATGGGATTGTCTCTGCCCGTTTTTTCAGCTGAATCGGACTTCTCCAGTCTCGTAGACTCCGTCGAGGAGTACATGCCTTAAATTCAGCGAAAGCAACATGGGGTCTTTTCGGAAATGGACCATCTCCTCAAGGGACTTTTTCATACCTTAGAAGTATTTAACTTCCTAGATTGGTCCCTTGGGGTTATTGCTAAGAAGTCCCACCATGAAAAAGAACAACTAAGCCCTGAAACCTTACATAGCATCCTTACATGCATCGATAAGGCGGTTCAAGATGGATCGGCGGAAGTGTGCTCCTCTTCGGTGCGGGAATACTAAAGAAGAGAGCGGTTCATAGTGCCTTTTCTCACTAAGGCCGTCTCGCCTTCGCAGAGATCCGCTTTGCTGTATGCGCCTCTCTCTGAACATTTATTTCCTTCTCAGTTGGTGAGAGACATTGCCCATTCGCTAACTGAGGAAAGCCACTCAAGATCTTTTAAGGCAATCCTCAAGGAAAAATAGACTGTGGCCAGTGAGGAAAAAGAAAGCCTCTAGGCCAGCTCAACAACAGCAGCCCTTTCGAGGAGGCCCTCAGGCTAGATCCATCGTCAGAAGAAAGTCAATGGAAAAAAAGGGGAAGATCTGCCTTCCGTCCCTTTAAGAAGGGAAAATGAGAAATCTTTCCTCCAGACACCCTGTAGGAGCCAGGTTACAGTTCTTTGCGGGAGCATGGTAAGACATAGGATCCGATCCTTGGTCAATGTCAATAATCAAGAAGGGTTATTATATCCCATTCAAGGACAGGCCACCTTGACAACATCCACCGAGGGAACTGTCAGCCAGATACAGGGACCCTGTTCTGATGGATACTCTTCGTCAAATGTGGAACAGATGTGGGACAAAAAGAGCAATAGAGCTGGTACTGGATCAAAGCTCCCCGGGGTTTTACAATCGCTTGTTTCTCATAGCGAAAGCCTCGGGGGGATGGAGACCGGTACTGGACGTAAGTTCGCTGAACAAATTCGTACCAACAACAGAAGTTCAGCATGGAAACGTCTGCCATCATTACTTGAGCTCTCCGTCAAGGAGATTGGATGGCGTCCCTAGATCTTCAAGACGCATATTTCCACGTCCCGATTCACCATTCGTCAAGGAAGTACTTCGTTTTCATGTTCGAGGGAAGGATCTATCAGTTCAGGGCCCTGTGTTTCGGCCTTTCTACGGCTCCCCAAGTCTTTACAGACTTGATGAAAACGTGTCAAAACACCTTCACATGAAAGGGATAAACGTCTCCCCTATACCTGGACGACTGGCTCATCAGGGCCAGGTCTCAAAAGCAGTGTCTGGAGGACCTGTCAACAATCCTGGAATTGACAAAGACATTAGGATTAATCGTGAACCTCGAGAAATCTCAGATGGTCCCCAGCCAGAACGTAGTCTATCTGGGGATTCAGATGGATTCTCGGGGTTTTCGAGTATTTCCTTCTCAAGAGAGAGTAAGGAAAGGCTGTGCCACAGTATTGAACTTCTTAGAGAAAGAACATACTTCAGCGAGGGAATGGTTGAGCCTTCTGGGGACCCTTTCCTCGCTCGAACAGTTCTTTCCTCTAGGAAGACTACATCTCCGTCCACTTCAGTTCTTCCTGAGAAGCAGTTGGAGTTGGAAGACAGGACAGCTCTCGGACACGTTTCCAATCTCATTAGAAGTAAAGCAACAATTAGGGTGGTGGTTGACCCCCTTAGAAGAAAACAAAGGAGTATCCTTAGAAGTACGGAACCCAAACCTGACATTGTTCTCAGACGCGTCGGAGACAGGTTGGGGTGCGACTTTAGGGTCCAAAGAAGTGTCAGGCACCTGGTCGGAAGAGCAGGTGTCATGGCACATAAATTGCAAGGAGGCTCTTTGCGATTCACCTCGCGCTAAGGAGCTTCGAGCAGATAGTCAGAGACAAAGTAATACAGATAAACTCCGACAATACAACCGCTCTGGCTTATGTCAAGAAACAAGGAGGAACTCACTCTCTCGCCCTATACGAACTGGCAAGAGATCTGCTGATTTGGGCAAATCAAAGGAACGTGGTTCTTCAATAAGAACAAGATTTGTTCAAGGAGAGAGGAACATGAGAGCGGACAGACTGAGCAGGAGGTTCCAGGTCCTTCCTACAGAATGGACCCTCCACTCGGAAGTCTGTCAGACCCTTTGGTATCTTTGGGGGAAACCGCAGATAGATCTATTCGCCACGTTTCTCTCCAAAAGGATAGATACATTTTGCGCCCTGGTAGAAGATCCCAGGGCTTATGCAATAGACGCCTTTCTCCTGGACTGGTCAGGGCTAGACGTGTACGCTTTTCCCCCATTCAAGATTCTGGGGGAAGTAGTCAGAAAGTTTGTGGCCTCGAAGGGAACCAGAATGACTCTGATAGCCCCATATTGGCCATCCCGAATTTGGTTCACGGAGGTGATGGAGTGGACAGTGGACTTCCCCAGATCTCTTCCAAACAGGATAGATCTGCTCAAACAACCCCACTTCGAGAGGTACATCAAATCTACCCGCTCTTGCTCTGACTGCCTTTCGACTATCGAAAGACTGGTCAGAGCGAGAGGGTTTTCCTCGCAAAGCGGCAAGCGCAATTGCTAGAGCCCCGCAGATCATCTACTAGGCGAGTGTACCAATCGAAGTGGGAAGTTTTCAGAAACTGGTGCAGGTCGAAGAAGCTGTCCTCTTCCAATACCTCTGTAACCGAAATTGTGGATTTCCTTCTTTTCCTGAGGGAAAAGTCACATCTCTGTACCAACAATTAAAGGATACAGAAGTATGCTTTCGTCAGTCTTTAGAAAAACAGGGGCTTAGATTTGACGAATAATAAAGATTTGCACGATCTCATCCGCTCCTTTGAAACATCGAAGTCAGTAGAACCTAGAATTCCGAGCTGGAATTAGATGTGTTCTGAAATTTCTGTCCTCGGAAAAGTTCGAACCACCTCATACGGCTTCATTCCGGGATATCACTAGAAAGTGTATATTTCTACTATCTCTGGCTACGGCTAAAAGGGTCAGTGAGTTGCTAGCCCTTGAGTCACGAGTTGGCTTCAAAGAAGATTCTGCGATTTGTTCATTCCAGACTCTTTTTCTTGCCAAAAACGAGAACCCTTCGAATCCCTGGCCTAGGAGTTTCGAGGTAAAAGGACTTACTAGCCTAGTAGGCAGAGAAATAGAAAGATCACTTTGTCCAGTTAGAGCACTGAAATTCTATCTGGACAGAAAGAAGCGGGTGGGAGGCTCACAACATGGTCTATGGTGCTCGGTGAAAGACCCCAAGAGACCTATGTCTAAAAATGCTTTGGCCTTCTTTGTTAGAAGTGTAATTACCGAGGCTCATAAGAACTGCCCAGATGACTCTTTTAATCTATTAAGAGTAAGAGCTCATGAGGTAAGGGCAATCGCGACATCAATTGCGTTCCAGAGAAATATGTCACTTAAAAATATTTTGGACGCAACCTATTGGAGATGCAACTCAGTATTTGCATCTCATTATTTAAAAAGATGTGCGAGTAACGTATGAGAAATGTTTTTTCTCTAGGTCCGTTTGTGTCAGCACAGACAGTTCTGGGTAAAGGAGAGAGCACCGATCCTTAAATATGTGTACGTAACCCTCTTGTCGGATGTGTTCTTGTGTTTCCTGTGCATGGGAGTGTCAGATGTCGCACTGGCGGCCTTCACTTCTCTTCATTAGGAAATCGAGTGACAGCTGACTATTAGAGGGGTACAAAATTTTTGTTTGATTTTGTATGCATGATTTTCGAGTTTGTGGTTGTTTGCTAAGAGTTTGGGGATGACTCTTAACAATCGTAGAACTAACACGGGTTAGGTTCGGGTGATCGGGATCGGTTGTGTGCTCCTTAAAGAAGGCGTGTTGTCATATAAGCGGATTAGCACCCCTTGACAAATGCCAGTTAGGCTCTGCCGAGTAAGTGGATAAGACCCCATCGACAGACCAGCAAGAACTCTTGGCCACAGATCACTATCTCGCTAAGGCTCTTGAGGTGAAGCAGACTCCTGGGCAGTAGCCACGAAGTCTTCCATCTAATAAGGTAGGAACCAAGGTTTATTTATACCTACAACATATGTTGTTTACCTGTCTAGTCAGTAAGTTAGCTGTCTCTTGCCCTCCACCAAAGGGTGTCAATCAGCTATGTATATATCTGACAGGTAAGTTGAATGTATGAAAATGATATTGTTATGATACAATAAAGTTTCATACATACTTACCTGGCAGATATATACGATTGAAGACCCACCCAGCCTCCCCGCAGGAGACAGGTGGAAGAGAGAATCTGATTAGATAACGGGAATGGTTCCTAGTCCTGCCACCCAGAGCAGGGCGGTAGATCACCTGACCTACCTGCAGTGAGTGCCGCGAAATTTGAATTTCTGTCGGGGACGACGGAGTCGATAGCTATGTATATATCTGCCAGGTAAGTATGTATGAAACTTTATTGTATCATAACAATATCATATATAAACAAAAACTAATTTATGAAAATATTTTTAAAAAATACAAAACATGCTATATACACACAAAAGTTGAGGGAATCCTTCCTAAAACTAATATTTACAATATGTGATTGCCAGAAAAGGTGTCGGACCCATAGAGGTCAAAATCTGAAACGAGAAAAAAATGAGTGAGTTTCCCCCCCCCCCCCCAAAAAAAAAACCCCCCTTTCCCCCCCCCCCCCCCCAAAACAAAAAAAAAAAGCCAAAAATTTCACAAAATTTTTTTTGGTACCTAAATGAAATAGAAGTGGCTAATTTTTTTTTTTATAGAATAAACTCATATTATCCTAAAACATAATTATGTAAAAAAATCTGCACTGAGATGTAATTTACTGTTATATCAGAAATGTTATTCTCTCTCTCTCTCTCTCTCTCTGTCTCAAACAATAATTTACGAATATATTTACAAAAAATACAAAATATGCTATATACACACAAAAATTAAGGGGATCCTTCCTAAAATTACTATTTATAATATGTGACTGCCAGAAAAGGTGTCCGAACCCATAAAGGTCAAAATAAAAAAAGATAAAAAAAAGGGTATATTTTTTTTACCAAAAAAATTGTCAAAATTTCACGAATTATTTTGGTACCTAAATTAAATAGGAAAAGACCAATTGTTTTATAGAATAAACTCATATTATCCTAGAATGGAATTATGTAAAAATTATCTACACTAAGATGTAATTTACTCTCATATCAGAAATTTATTCTCTCTCTCCTCTCTCTCTCTCTCTCTCTCTCTCTACAGTGCATCATGATTTGTTGACATAAGCTCATTCAATCTGTCACCAGAAAAGACAGAGACCCACCCCCTCTCTCCCCCTCTTGTGTCGTAATAATCTCAAGGTCATTCCCCTTGCGTCGAACTCTCGGTCCCCAAACTTGGCTTCTTGCCATATAGAGTTGTTGGCATCCTCTAAATTATCATCAAAATCACTTTATAATTCCATTAGAAGTAAGTTGATGACATCCATCCCCAGAAGAATACTGCCGGCTGGCCATTGTTGATGAAAAATGCAAAAAAAAAAAAAAATTGCAAAAACTGAGAAATTGGCATTTGAAAGAAATTGGAATAATTGGCAATATAATTCTTCTCAGCCACGACCAAGGCATGCATAATGTGCAACACACCACGTACCTAGAGTTTTCCACAATATAAAACTATCCCAGAGTCAACAGTGTTAGACAGGAAATCACTACTTGATAACTTTGCCTTTGTATCCCACACATGTTCAAAACAAACTATTACTCAGAAAAGGGGGAAGGCAAACGCAAGTTTTGACATGATTGTAGTGTGTGTTCTGCTATCCTCTTGCATATCGATTCACAACCAGATTCAAGAATAATAGATGATGATTTATGGGAAAAAAACATGTTTTTTTAAACACCCCTCGGGTCGTGCTCGACCCTGCTAACTTATCCAGGGTTAAGTTTGTTATAGGAAGAGAAGGGCAGAAGTAGATTGCAGTTAGGTAGGTCAGGTTTCAACCTGCCATTTCTACCCCTTTCCCAGGTCCATTGTCTTGTTATCCATACTCATTCTAGGCTTTTCCTTTGCTAATGCATTAGTTAATAATGGCTTACTCTTTAGCTCCACCTTTCACTCCCCTTTTGGTCAGGAAAAATGCATTGAGAATTGGAACAGGACATAACCTTATTTTGGTTGGTGGATAAGGTTTATCTGAATTGGTTAAGGAGCCAGTGTGGTCTCTCCCCAAAATGGTCCAATCATTTTTGCATTCCCTTATAATAGGTAAGGTGTTGGTGCCCTTGCCCGTCTGTAGCCCAAGCCTAGGACTGCCCTGTGACAGTTGGAAAAGTCTGTTGCAAGGGAACTGAGTCGGTTCTCAGGGCAATGTGGTTCTGTGGCCTCCGTCACCTGCCTCTCCGTTTTTCATGCTCTTAGCCTTTTCAAATGTGTTACCAGAAAGATCATTTTGGTAAACGTTTATCTTCATAAGTATGAGACTTCTGCCATCATCGCACCTAGTAGAGGCTGTTGGCACCAATAGGACTAATTATATAGGTATAGACAGCTATATTTATTAAAAATAATCTTTACCAAGTTTTACTTATTCTGATGTCATGTTGCCTCAGTCGATTGTTTAACCAATCTCTTCATCTTATGCTCATTCTAAATCCTTGTCTGCTAGCCTATTCCTCTTTCTCTGTTGAAAAGCACTTGTTCATTATTTACTTGCTTTATCGTCGGCTGTTGGCAAATCTCTTACTTTTTCCTCAATTAGTGTTCTCTTTCCGAATCTACCATGGTCAGAGTACAGGCAGTCCCTGGGTTACGACGGGGATTCCGTTCTAGAGATGCGTCGTAAGCCGAAAATCGTTGTAAGCCGGAACATCGTCAAAAATCCCAAGAAAACCGTACTTTTAACGCTTTTGGTGCATTGAAAACTATGTAAAATGCATTCATATGGCATTTTTCATCAAAAAAAATTTTAAATATTGATTATTTTGCATTTTTGGTGTCATATTTCATCTGCCAGATCAGTGTTGTAGGCGTCGTAACCCTGGAAATAATTTCTGATGATATAATTGAAAAGCGCCTTAACCTCGGAACATCATAAGCCGAGACCGTCGTAACCCGGGGACTGCCTTATCTTGTTGTTTCCAAGCTAGATATTATTCTAGCTGCATAGCTTTCTGAGAATGGTCACATGGGAATGCTTTCAAGCCTATTGGCTCGCTTTTGGATGAGGTGGGAGAGTTGTTGTAACTCCCCTGCCTCCCAACATTTTTTTTCTCTTTCGCTCAGCTAGACTTGTGTGGACTCAACTGAGCCACTTCAGATTGCATATCCCTGTCTCCCTTTCATCAAGCCATGGATGCAGTGAAGGTACTCGCCTGCTGTTTCCTCCTGTTGCCAGGTGTCGCTTCCTGTAACCAGCTGTCTCTTCCTGTCGCCCTCTGGCAGAAGAAGAGTTTGAATAAGAGGATCTCCTTCAGGTTGATTGGCGTTTCATGGAGCATTGAGCTTTTTAGGAAAAAGGCCACTAAGAGATAGGTCTCACTTGTCTTCAAGTTTTCAGTGCTCTTTAAGTATTTGTAAAGAGAACCCAAGCTTTCTCCTTCTACTGGAGCGTGTTTCATCCCTTCTATGTCCTGCCAGGACTTGTCTTCTGGTATCTTATGAAATCACAGCACAGTGCCTCTTGCAATACAGGTATTTAATTGGCACTTAAACCCATCTTTAGTAGATCAGTTTTCTTTTCGCTTTCCTTTGAAGAGACAAATTGAGGCTGACATGCTGAAACGGAGTATCACTTTAGATTGTTGAAGTTTTTATCTGTATTGAACATTTGCTCAGTATGTTGCCTCTTCTCTGCATCACCTTAGAGAGGTTGAGGTGCTTAAAGTGTTTTTGGTGCCAGCTCAGGAGTTTTTGAAGCCAGGTTTAAGGGTTTATGGCACCAGCAGGAGTTTACCAAGGAAGAGTGTTAGTTTTTAACTCATTTCTGATGCTGCAGGCTAATGTCCTCATTCTTATACTAACTCGGTTTGGAAGAAGCGAGAACACTTATGCTTCTATCTGCTTATGCTCACAGGTTAAGGTGATAAGTGAGTATATATTGGCACAAGTCTTATTTTATATCTTTTGGGGAAAAGTTCAACCCCCAGGTTCTGGTAGATGGCCAGTTGCAAGCCTCCTGGCATGCTTGGAGAGTCTGAGGAGCAGAACCTTACAGGGTAGAGGCATTGAAGGAGAGTTATGATTCCTTTTGGTTACCCTCCACTGGTTTAATCTCCTATGCTGTTCCTTTGTCTTCTCCAGCAGAAGTTTTTCATTCTTTAGTAGGAGGTTGTAAAATAGAAAGAATGAAATGGACCAGGCAGTAGCACTGGGATTTTACCTCTGTGTTTCCTAGCTCCATAAGCAAGTGGAGATTGGCGTTCGTTCTTGGACACATTGAGACTGAATAACAAAGTGTCTGTCCCTATACATTTTGGTTCTTCCAGCAAGATTTTAGTGATTTTCCAAAAGAATGATCAGGTGTTTTAGTGGATGTGCAGTAGACACTTTTCTCATACCAGTACAAAAATTTTTTTTTGCTATTTACATTCATATTAGTCTTTGGAAATTTGTAAAGGATTTTTATCCTAAAAATGTATTTAGTCATGAAATGAAGATGAAAACACAGTACGTAATTAGTGAATCTTGCTCTATGATAAAATTCGCGATTTCGTTAATTTTCCGGGATATAGTATTTGGGCTCCACAAAAAAGTAAGTAAAGTGATTTATGATAGGGTTTAGAGGATACTTAATTAAAATACATGGGTAATTTGTAGAACGGTGTAACCACTATCACATTATGTAAAAATAGTATGTACGAACGAGACTGTAGGTTTGGTGATGTCACGGTGATCATACATATTTTTTCGTGAATGAATATACATTTATGATCAAAAATAGTTACTGTACTGATTACAGAATCAATGCATACTGTAAACTTGTAAAGTGTATTTTTGTCTTTTGAAAAATGCTTTCCCCAAGAAATTATTCCTTGAAGAGGCTTCTTATTATGAACGACGTTATGTTGCATGGCCTCCAACTCCTTCAGGTCATCCGTCATAAGCTCCTCTTGGTGCTCCTCGAGAAGGTCATTGATGTCGTCCTTGTCGACGACCAGCCCCATGGACTAGCCTAGTGCAATGATCTGGTTGCGAAACAGTTTCAGGATCATCAACTGTTTCTGATTCTGCACCAGCTTCACCCACGTCGAATCCCTCGAAGTCTCTGGCGGATACGGTATCAGGCCAGAGTTTCCTCCACGAAGAATTCAAGGTTCGCCTCGAAACCTCCTGCCAAGCTTGATCAATGAGTCGGATGCATATCACAACATCGAAATGCTCCTTCCAAAATTCACACAAGGTGAGGTTTGTGGTATCGGTGATGTCAAAACATCTCTTGAAAAGATGCTTCGTATACAGCTTCTTGAAGTTCGATATCACTTGCTGGTCCATGGGCTGGAGGAGATGGGTGGTGTTAGGCCGAAGATAATGAACCTTGATAAAAGAATACTCTGCTAGGATATCTTCCTCGAGGCCAGGATGGTGAGCAGGGGCATTGTCCAACAACAACAGACATTTCAGAGGGAGGCGCTTCTCTTCCAAGAATTTCTTCACTGTCGGGTCGAAACACAGATTTACCCACTCGATAAACAAAAGTCTTGTTACCCAGGCTTTCGCATTAGCCCTCCACATCACTGGAAGCTTCGCCTTTAGCACTTTGTGGGCCTTGAAGGCTCGAGGAGTCTCGGAATGATAGACAAGTAGGGGCTTCACCTTGCAATCCCCACTGGCGTTCAAACAAAGTACGAGCGTAAGCCTGTCTTTCATAGGCTTATGCCCGGGTAGCTTCTTCTCTTCCTCCGTGATGTGTACGTCCAACAAGGCATTTTTTTTCCTAAAAAAGGGCAGTCTCATCACAGTTGAAGACTTGCTGAGAACTGTAGTCTTCCTTGATCGTCATCTCGACTAACATCTTAAGGGGACCGTCCGCTATGATGTCTATTTTTTTTATTTATTACGCAAAATAGATAATTTTCATATATGATTTAGATATATATAATACCTTCATCATATAAAAATTTCAAGTCATTTGAGCAAAAACGTTTAGTTTTATTAGCAAAAATTATGATTTTCAAAAAAAAAAAATAGGTAGAGATTTCTCCGCTAATATGACATCAATTGTATTGAAAATCATACCATAAAAACTTCTTTATATACGGAAAAATTCTGTGTGACAGAATTTTGATTTTTTGTTTTGATTTTTTTTTTATGAATTTTTTTTTTTTTTAGTCTAGGCACTCAAAAAAATCTAAAAAAATAAAGAAAGAAAGAAATCAAAATTCTGTCACACAGAATTGTGGGATTTTTATTCCTCTTTCCAATGATATCTTTTTTTTCTCCAAATTGGATAATAAATAACCGAGTAATGGTTTCCAACATGCGCATAAGTATGTTTTTGAGTTATGGGCTCCCAAAGATTTGCTATGTAAATTTCGTTTTTTTCTTATAAAAGTCAAAACAACATTATTATAATTACTTTATTTGTACTTTTATTGTTGATTTCTACATCAAGGATCCTGGTCCTACCCCTAAAAGTGGTATTAATACCCTCAGCGTGACACCAGACAATGATGTTGACGGCGAGACATGAGACAATGAGGGCGCTGATAACAATGAATTTTCGTGTTTTTCTTTCAGCATACTCCTGGCCTTCGCTAATTTTGCTAGCCTTAGTTGCTGAGTAGCCTTCTTGATCTTAGGTAATCTTCGGCATTGCCCGCTATAAGTTTCCACTAAGAAGTTATAAAAACAACGTAAATAGCTAGTGACCAAACGCAAGTGACGAAGTGCGTGTAACTCCTTTGACGTGTGTGGCATAAGTGAGTCATTCTCTGAGTCTCGCGGCTCTCGTCTATAAATAGCCGCTCTGAGCAGCTCTCCTCTCTCACACAACCTTTCATTGCTACCAGATGTGTGAGAATCTCGAAAAAAATCTGAAAAAATCTCTGTATATATGCAAAAATAAACATGCAAAAACGATTCTGTCAAACTCAGTCATACAGACGACGCAGTTACGATGACGTCATCATTTAAAAACCGCTATATCTTCATTATTTGTAAAAATAATTGGCTGAATCTTCTGGAAAGCATACACGGCATGTTTCCTGCCATAGATACAAAAGTAATAACTCGATTTTTTATTTTTTCAAGTTTACTTGTCATCCGCCATAGCGGACGGTCCCCTTAATAAAGGCTTCGGCCGCTTTCGTGTCTGAGCTGGCACCGGCCTCCCCATGCCGCACCACCGAATGGATGCCAGTCCGTTTCCGGATGCCAGTCCGTTTCCGGAATTTTTCAAACCACCCATGAGCAGCCTTGAAGTCTGAGGTTGGTGTCGATGTCCCTTCTCCTCCGTTGTCTTCAGCCTGGGCAATCAAATCGCCGAAAATAGTGCTGGCCTTGTGGCAGATTGCCATCTCGGTTATCGCATCGCCAGCGATTTCTTTGTCTTTTATCCAGACAAGAAGCAGCCTCTCCATCTCGTCGTGCACAGGGCTCCTCTTGCTAGACAAAATAGTCACGCCGTTGGAAGGTGTAGCTGCTTTGATGGCTTCCTTCTGCTTAAGGATGGTGCCTGTCGTCGATGGATTTCGGCTGTATTCCTTAGCGAGCACACTCAACCGCATGCCAGCTTCATATTTTTTAATGATCTCCATCTTTGTCTCCAAAGAAAGCATCCTCTTCTTTCTGTGAACTCCAGCAACTTTCTTGGGACCCATGACTATGTATATACTGTACGTAATTAAGTTATGTAGTATACATATGTACTAAAGTTCTCACACAACACAATAAAGTAGTACTACAACAAAATGACTAACGAATTTACGTTAATAAACGAAATTGTATAGAACGAACGAATTTCGCGTGCGTACACAAACAATGCTGCTTCGAAGTGACCGAAGAACGCTGCTACATAGATGCACGATGGGAGATGCTGACCAATAGGAGAAGAGGATCTTATGGCGGTGACTAGCATCAGGAGCCAATGGGAGAAAGGGAGGATGGTGGCGAGTCTACTCAGTTGGCGGCGCGTGAGTTTTAAAATTGTTATCGGTGGTCCGGGCGAATCTCGGGACTTTACATCAACAACCTTTCGTAACCTGAACTATTTTCATATGTAGAGCCAAAAAAATTTTCGTATTTGCTTTTACAACTTGAATTTTTCGTAAGTTGAGACTTTCGTATGTCGAGGTACCACTGTATTATGAAGATATGCCATACGTATATGTAAGGTGAGAATGGTTTTATTACCTTATTTGTCAGTTAATATCATAATGTAAATCTGTTCATGCATTTGCTGGTTATCAGACCCGGACGAGGCTTAGCCTACCACGGACAAGCCCTGATGCTGCGATTCATACCAGCGATATAGACTGAGAAGTGGTCCAAGGAAAAACCAGTGATTAACTGATACCATGGTTGCTGACTAAGGGAGGCCCCATTGTACATTATAGTGTTATAAATACTGTAAAATGAAAAAAGCCTAGCTTTAATCCTTTGGGTGTCTCGAGTATGTAAAGATATAATAAGGTTTTATAGAGTATACAGGTAGCTGTAGTGTTCAAGTTACGATAATTCATCTTACATTAATAACTGTTTTAATTTTAGAGAGACCAAAATTACAGTAGGCCTAACTTTATCCCATCATCTAGTTACATAAATTCAAAAACAGCAAAAGAGAATTATGAAAGTATGCTTTTAACGTTATACTCGTTGCATAAACATGTACAGCCATGAACAACTGAACGAGAAACAACTTTTTTTTTTTCTAAGTACAACCGAATTGGATAACATCCGTTTGGCTTGTATTTCAATCATTGTACTATAGTACACTATTACCGAAGTTGTTATAAATGATGTTATGTAGAATAGAACTGAGATATCTTAATGTAATAGTAGTAACTTTATTCGCTATAGATCAAAGATCAATCAAGAAATATAATGTTAAATTTAAACCTAGTTATAACTGAAACTGAGAAAACTGTTCAAGCTGCTAATGACTATTATCGTGCATCGGCAACAAGGATAAAACTCCAGTAAACTTTTGCCATCAAACACAACCGTAGATAAAAATGAGATGAAATCATTTTAATCAAAACTACTGTGCTTGAAAGAACACATTTTACTGTTGTTTTCACGCCGATATAAGATAAATAACGTAAAGTTCGTATTATGATGATATAAAGGAAAATTGCAAATGGAACCACAATTTTTTTACGCAATAAACATGCCGCCAATGTAATCTGTTAACAAAAAAAAAAACTGTTCACAATCACAATGAGACCTATTCAATTCATATTTCCACTTAAAAACATGTCGTATAAGGAAAAATAACCTTTTCTCATATAAGTCAAGTATCTAGATATTCATTTATGCTAAATAGAAGCAAGAATATTCGCTCAGAATTGCGTTAAATATGGCGAAACAAACTCGTATTCGCCATCAGCTGATTTCAAACCAAAACATTGGCTGCTCTGTGGAATACTGGCTTAGATTTGCCAAAGTATTTTATAATACAGTAATATGAGAATACTTACAATATTATTGGGTACAGTGAAGTAATTTACAGGCAGTCCCCAGGTTATGACGGGTTCGGCTTACGACGTTCCGAGGTTAAGGCGCTTTTCAATTATATTCATCAGAAATTATTTCCAGGTTTATGACACATGTTCCAGGGTTACGACTCCTACAACGCTCATCTGGCAGAAGAAATTTGACACCAAAAATCCAAAATAATCAATATTTGAAGGTCTTTTGGATGAAAAATGCAATAAGAATGTAGTTTACATAGTTTTGAATGCACCCAAATCATTAAGAGTAAGGTTTTCTTAGGATTTTTTATGATGTTCTGGCCTACAACGATTTTCGGGTTACAACACGTCTCAAGAACAGAACCCCCATCGTAACCCGGGGACTGCCTGTATAACTTTTTTAAAGGATTTATGGAAAAGATGCATAATTAATAAAATAACACCATGCATTTTTTTTGGAACAGTGGCGGACAAGAACAAACATGAAAAAACATTCTCTGACAACGTGGAGGGTAGTTAGTTACAAAAGCTGCCTTAATTTGTATCATATTTATGTATGAAATTAAAAATACCCTATACGTAATATATTTTCATACACATTTTAAACTTAAAAGCATGAACATTTATAAAATCGACACATCGATTGCAAAATTTGCACTCTAAATTTTAAACTATATTTTCGGAAGAGCGGCAGGCCGTGGCTTACAAGAATGAACATGAAAAAACATTGTAATATTTATAATGTGAATGGCAGTTTCAAAAGCTGCCTTTGTATCATATTTCTGCGCAGAAATAAAAATACCCTTTACGTAATACATTTTCATACACATTTTAAACATAAAAGCATGAACATTTATAAAATGGACACATCGATTTGCACTTTTTTTTAACTTGTTATTTTCAGAAGAGCGGCAGGCGGCAGCTTACAAGAAAGAACATGAAAAAACATCCTCATTGATAACGTGAAGGGCAGTTTCAAAAGCTGCCTTTGTATCATATATCTGTGCTGAAATAAAAATATACGTAATACATTTTCATACACATTTTAAACAAAAGCATGAACATTTGTAAATCGCCACATCCACAGCTAAGTTTGCACTCATGTAACTTTATATTTTTGGCATAACCTTTATGGTCTGAACGGCATTTCTACAAATGTATGAACTCATTAGACATAAAGGCGCTGTTGACCGAAAATTGTGTCGTAAAAATACCTTAAAATGCCTCGTTTTTTTTTTTTTTTTTTTTTTTAATGAATATTTTTTACGACAGCCGTAAAACCGATTCGCCGCTAAGTGATTGCGCCGTTAACCCCGGGCCGCCTGTACTAGCAACTAGAGGCCAACAGCCTCAATTGTTTTATGTTCGCGGTGCTGTTAGGATGTGTCTTGCAACATGCAAACTTTTTTGGTCTTTAGCCTGACCACCACATACAGTGGGCCCCCTGTATTCGCGTTCTCCGGATTGTCGGACTCACACATTCGCGGATTTCTCTCGGGAATGTTTCCCCGCATTATTCGCAGAAAATTCACACATTCGCGGTATTTTTCTATGAGAAATATCCACAAATTCCTGGTTTTTTTATCAATTTCATCATAAAATGCACTTTTTGTGATAAAACTATTAAAAAAACCAAGTATGAACATTTTTTGTGGTTTTTCTTGAGTTTTAACTAACAAAATAGCCTGGTTTTAGCGTTTTTATAGGGGTTCCAAACATTCGCGGGTTCTAACTATTCAAGGGGGGGTCTGGTACGCATCCCCCGCGAATATGTGGGGACCACTGTACGTATATATATTTGGCCATGGAATTCTGGATTACGACCTTGGCATTGTATTACAACTACTGTACGCTCCTAGTTTTGCTCCTTTTTTTTTTATTGTTTTGGAACTTCTCTGGTATTGACCCAGCTTGGACTGGACCTGAGATGGACACAAGCTATGTCAACATCTACTGGATTCTTATCAGATATGGACTCAAAGTCAAATGGTTTCTTAATTTGTTTTTGGGGAATTGCCTGAATTTTTTTTTAACAAAGTACAGAAATGCACTTCTGTATATGCAGTACAGGATGACATTGCAGTAGTATGCAGCTGAATTATTAACTCCTGTTTACAGCAAAAGATTTTTATCATTGTACTGCATAGAATCATATTTTGTTAGTTATATTATCTCTAATTTGCATTCTTTATGATTTCAGTTTTATAAACAAATGGCAAGTGCACCTAATACAATGAATGATGCTGAATTAGCAAGAGCTCTCCAAGACCATTATGATAAACTTGAAGCAATGAATGAAGAATTGTTTGAAAAAAGAAAGAAAGCAGCAGCTATCCAGAGAAGACGCAGGAAACGTATGTTAGAAAGAATGAATGAGGACGAGTTGAAACAGTATCGAGCATCACAAACTGAAGCCTGCCGCCAACGACGAATACGTAGGTTAGAAAGAATGACAGATGAAGAAAGGCAAAGGGATCGTTTGTTGAAAAATGCATTATGTTTAGCAAGACGGCATCGCCGAGAAGCAATGATGTCTGAAGAAGAGCGCAAAGCAAGAAGGGCAGCAGCTGCAGCAGCTCAAAGAGAGAAGCGTAAACGTAAGCGAGAGAGTATGACTGATGAAGAATTGAAAGCACACAAAGCTGAGGTGGCAGCTATTTGGCGAATGCGAAGACACTTGAGGTATGAGGATGTCTGAAGAAGAGCGCCAAGCTGAGAGAGCTAAAGCAGCAGAAGCCAAAAGAATCACCGACAGCGTCAAAAAGATAAAGATGGCCCTGAGGAATTAGTAAAACCAGTTACACAGAGAAGACCACGTCGAAAAAGAACCAGAAGCCAACTTTCGCTACCAGAGAGTGAATCAGATGCAATTGAGAATAGTTATAGTATGGAGAGCAATGCAGAAAGTTTAATATCACAAATCCTGAAGGTAAGTTAAGGAACTTTTAGACAAAATGTGAATTGTTTGATATTTTAGTTCACTCAGATTGGTGTTGATTTTAATATTTAAGAAATATCTAAAACCATATATTTTATTAAGAATACAAACCATTGCTGTACTAAAGCCAATATACCTTATCTTTCTGTCTCTGCATTCATTTTATGCTGTGATTTCAAATATCTTTAGCTTTTCATTTGATCAGTAGGGAAGAATGTAGGGCTTCTTTATAAGGTGAGAAAGAGTGAATTTTTATTAATCAATTATATAAGAGCAAATGCCAGATGTACTTTGACAAGTTTGCTATGACATTACTGAAACCATCATAAAAGAAAGACAATGAATTTATGCTCATCATAGTGTGCAAGAGCAAATGCATACTTATTTGAGGTAGGTAAACTCCAGAAGAGAAAGTTGACTTAGAAAGAGAAAATTAATTTTCTTTTCATTATAAATATTCTATTCAGTATTTAACTCTCTTAAGGTTATTAATACATTCAAATGAAAGCACTGGTTTGTTTCAAATGAAAAAATGTGAGGGTGTTGCAGTATAGTGTATGTTGTCAGATATATACATGATGACATCAGTACTGTATGGGTAAACTTTTTTTTTCCATTCCTTTACATTATTCATTTTATGAAAGGGATGTAAATCTGCTTTTTTTTTCTCTCTCTCTCTCTTTTTTATTTTTTACATAAACAGAGGCTCCAGAACCAAACCCTGCATAAGTCAAACGGTAGTTGTAATTGTAATTAGCCCTTTTGTATACATGAAATTGTTTCAGACACTTCACTTGTAGAAAAGAAAACAGCAGTATGCCTGTTCATGCAATGGGGATTGTTGTGTCTTAAGTATCTACTAGTGTTATTTTTCCTGAGTGAGTGATAATGTTTACTGCTGTCTAAGGGCCCCAGATGTTTTTCTGTTGTGATGTCTCTGTTTTGTTAATTACGGTTATTCATTTTACTTTTTATTCATATCTCATGTATTTATGTGTATTTTTCTCATACACAGTAAGGTATATTTCCTATATTTTTTCTCACTTTCATAAATCTTGGTCAGGTCATAAACCTCTCGATTAGATGATTTTTAACAATTTTCAGTGGTGGTTTTTAAGAAGATGTATGTAGGTAGGAACTGGTCTTTTTTTATTTGTTCAAAGAGGACAACTATTACCCGTTATGCTTCAAGTATAGTTCAAAGTTTGCATTATAGCATTCTTTGTATGATTTTGATAACTGGGTCTTACTGTTTTTAGTTAGTGCTTGCTAATCAGCAAATGATGAGTTCAGCATTACTTTCTTTAGTGTTTTCATTTCATTGACTGCTAAATTAATGACAAACATTTGCATTTCAAGTAGCAGTTCTGTATGAAATGTTACGCTATTGCCATTATATATTAGAACCACTTACCTCTGACAGAAAGCCAAGGAAGTTCGCAGTGTATTAATAAGGTTAAAGTTAGGTGTACAAGTTTAATTTACAGGCTGTATGCAACCAGTTTTTGGTGACAACAAGCCCTAACTCAGAAAGAAACATGCAATACTGTTATCTCTTATTAGAAAGTTAGGTACCATCATATAACAAGAAAAATAGCAAATACAAAAAATATCATATCATTATGAAAATATTTTTTTATGTAACAACTCTGCTCTATGGTTTTCAGTAAATACCGTAGATCTAAAGTAACAATACGTATCAGTCTGCAAATGTGTAAGCATATCTATGTAATGAGCAAGTAGCATTACCAGTTTTTATTTGAGATGAATCTTACCTACTGTTAAATTTAGGTATATTTCCCCGCCGATTAGGTGAGTCAGCATTCAAACAAAAAATCGAATGACTGCCCGGATGATTGTCTAGTTTACCTATTCCCCACCAGATGTGTTTTGAATGTTATAACTCTTCCACTGGAAGCAAAACCAATTACATCAGGCTATGTAGGAATGTTTTTGGTGTAACCAGGATGTTGAAATTGGAATTTGATCAACATTCCTTTGTACTTGCAAGGGTACAGTGTGATCTTGGAACTACTAGATGTGAAGAATGTAAGGAATTGTTCTGAGAAATTTATGCCTGAGTATGTCAGATATAGGAAAGACGGGAAACTAATAGATTGCAAAAGCAATTAGTTAAATCGGGACTTAAACCTGTCAGGCTATCCCTACTCAGATTGGGCATTTTAGTAGGCTAGTATTTACTTCCTTTGTAGATCCGCCTTCTGCTCCCCATTTGGTTCAGGAAAAGTGTAACGAGAAGTTAGAACACTAAACCTATTTTTGTTCATGAAACTTACCTGTCAGATATATATATAGCTGTATTCTCCAACGTCCGACAGAATTTCAAAACTCCCGGCACACGCAGTGGGCGGCCAGGTGGTTAGTACCCATTCCCCGCCGCTGGGAGGCGGATATCAGGAACCATTCCCATTTTCTATTCATATTTTTCTCTGTCGCCGGTCGGTAAACAACTGTTTACAGACCCCCACCTAGGATTTTGAAACTTCTTGTGCTAACTTGAGTATTCTGATTGACTTTTGGTTTTGATTTGGCTTGTTGGCTTGGCATACGCGATAGTGGATTTGATTTGGATTTTGGCTTTGACTTTTCTTTAATTACGATGTCTGGATCTAGCTCTGCTAGCTTCAGGGTGTGTGAGATGCAGGAATGTAAGGTGAGGTTACCGAAAGCTTCGGTAGACCCTCATTCGGTGTGCTTGAAATGTCGAGGTCATGTATGTATGTTGAATGATAGATGCATCGAGTGTGAGCAATTGACTGAGGTTGAGTGGAAGGCATATGATTCTTACGTGAGAAAGCTTGAGCGTGATAGAATCAGGTCTTCCTCTAGAAGTGCTTCTGTGAATAGAAGTCAGGGTAGGATTGTAAATTCTCCATTAAAATCCTCCTGTAGATGTAATTCAAATCTAATCCTGTGTATTGCCACCAGACAATCAGGAAGTGTCTACGGAAGGAAATGTATTATCTACGATTATGGAGTCGATTCGCGCCCTGGAATCAAAAGTGATTGCTCTACAATCAAATGTGTCTAAGTGCAATGATAGTGTTAGTGCATCTAATGTTGTGGAGGGGCGTCAGATCGGTCCCATTAATGCCTCCAGGCCTAGGCCCCTTGCCGGACTCCCAGGCCTTAGGGAGAGGGCAAGCCGAAAGCCGCGGAGGGTTACGAGATCTAATAACCGGTCTGACGTCCCAGGCCTTAGGGTTAGGGAGGAGGGCAAGCCGAAAGCCGAAGGAGGGTTACGAGATCTAATAACCGGTCTGACGTCCCTTCGGCAGAATCTGAGGACGAATCTCAGACTGCCAGGGTTCGTGCACGGGCACGTATCCTTAAAGAGTGCTTCTCATCCTCCGAGGCTTCCTCTCCTCGCCGAGGTTGGGACTCTCGGAGGACCTCTCATGGGGAGAGCGGCAGGGGCGCAAGGTGCCGCACAGGCGGCCGTCATCCTTGTCACCCTCTTAAGAGAGGTTTCAGAGAAGAGGATGCTTCACGTCCTTCTGATCAGTATTTGGATTCTTCACCTGATATTTTGAAGCTTTTCCACCGCAGAAAAGGAACAAGACTTCATCCGGGGAGGACTCGTTCGAGCGTCCAAGTCGCTCTAACTTTGTTCCTGAGTTGAAGGAAAGGGCATCCCCTCGCCCATCTCTCTCACAGGATGAGGTCCTTCTCTGATCGAGAATTTTCTCCATCAAGGGAAATGCTTTTAGAAATGCAAAAGCAGTTAGCTTCCTATTTTGCGAAGAAAGAGGAAGAACCAAGTCATCGGAGGAAGGATCGGTGGCTGCCTGTCAAGAGGACTAGGCAGTCCCCGGACTCCTCCCTCATTTTTTCGGCCTTTGAGTCTCCTCCTAGTAGCCGACTCATTCGAGAACGTGAATGCGTTCCTCATGAAAGGGCGTCTAGGAGAGACGAATTTGACAGAGACGTGAGTTGCCGCACAGGCGACCGGCGTGATAGAATCAGGTCTTCCTCTAGAAGTGCTTCTGTGAATAGAAGTCAGGGTAGGATTGTATCTCCATTAAATCCTCCTGTAGATGTAATTCAATTCTAATCCTGTTGTATTGCCACCAGACAATCAGGAAGTGTCTACGGAAGGAAATATATTATCTACGATTATGGAGTCGATTCGCGCCCTGGAATCAAAAGTGATTGCTCTACAATCAAATGTGTCTAAGTGCAATGATAGTGTTAGTGCATCTAATGTTGTGGAGGGGGCGTCAGATCGGTCCCATAATGCCTCCAGGCCTAGGCCCCTGCCGGACTCCCAGGCCTTAGGGAGAGGGCAAGCCGAAAGCCGAAGGAGGGTTACGAGATCTAATAACCGGTCTGACGTCCCAGGCCTTAGGGAGAGGGCAAGCCGAAAGCCGAAGGAGGGTTACGAGATCTAATAACCGGTCTGACGTCCCTTCGGCAGAATCTGAGGACGAATCTCAGACTGCCAGGGTTCGTGCACGGGCACGTATCCTTAAAGAGTGCTTCTCATCCTCCGAGGCTTCCTCTCCTCGCCGAGGTTGGGACTCTCGGAGGACCTCTCATGGGGAGAGCGGCAGGGGCGCAAGGTGCCGCACAGGCGGCCGTCATCCTTGTCGCCCTCTTAAGAGAGGTTTCAGAGAAGAGGACGCTTCACGTCCTTCTGATCAGTATTTGGATTCTTCACCTGAATATTTTGAAGCTTTTCCACCGCAGAAAAGGAACAAGACTTCATCCGGGGAGGACTCGTTCGAGCGTCCAAGTCGCTCTAACTTTGTTCCTGAGTTGAAGGAAAGGGCATCCCCTCGCCCATCTTCCTCTCACAGGATGAGTCCTTCTCCTGATCGAGAATTTTCTCCATCAAGGGAAATGCTTTTAGAAATGCAAAAGCAGTTAGCTTCCTATTTTGCGAAGAAAGAGGAAGAACCAAGTCATCGGAGGAAGGATCGGTGGCTGCCTGTCAAGAGGACTAGGCAGTCCCCGGCTCCTCCTCATTTTTCGGCCTTTGAGTCTCCTCCTAGTAGCCGACTCATTCGAGAACGTGAATGCGTTCCTCATGAAAGGGCGTCTAGGAGAGACGAATTTGACAGAGACGTGAGTTGCCGCACAGGCGACCGGCATCTTTGTCAAAAGGCCGAGAACGCTCAGAAATCCATGACAGAAGTTCACAGTTCTGTTGTTCGTTCTGCTTTGCATGACGATAATCAAGACGCTTTTAAAGGAGCGTCAGATAGTGTTCAACGTTCTGTGCATCGAAGTTCTCTTCAGGACGTTCGGGAAGGCGCTTCTTATGACGCTCGGCGTCTTACGCAGCGAAGCGCTCGCCAGGACGCTCGAGCAGACGCTTCTCGGGACGCGCTGCGTCTTATACATCGGGACACTTGCCAGGACGCTCGAGCTGACGCTTCTCAGGACGCGCGGCGTCTTACACATCGGGACGCTCGCCAGGACGCCTTGGAAGAGTGTTTGAGTCCGAAGCGTCAAGATATTTCACAAGCTCAAGATATTAAAGTGTCGAAGATAACAAGGAAACAACGATTGGTTACTTCGAACTCTTCTTCAACAAGAGGCACCCTCTTGCGAACAGGCCCTCAAGGATTATTATCATCGCGATCTTTGAAGGACACTGATAATTGAGAGAGAGATTCTACTAGTGATTCGTGCCCTACGGATGATGACGAGCCGACAGCGTCAGCGGCTTCAGACTATAAGACGTTAACGAACCTTCTTAAGAACTTGTTCCCAGATAATTTTCAAGCGCCCGTTCCTTGCTCTCCCCCTTCACAATTAGCCTCATCGAAGGCCAGGAAGGCGCCTGGCTTCGTTAAAATGGCCACTTCGCTCTCTGCGAAGAGAGCGTTTAAGAGAATTCAGGATTGGATGGACTCAAGGAAGGCTAAAGGGAAGACTTCTTTTGCTCTTCCCCCATCTAGACTGAGCGGGAGAGCGGGGATCTGGTACGAAATGGGAGAAGAGGCAGGATTGAAAGCGCCGTCTTCTTCTCAAGGCGATTTCGCAAATTTAGTGGGCGCTCCGAGGAGGTCTTATTTATCATCAGCGAAGATTTCTTGGACGATGTCAGAAACAGATCATCATCTCAAGGGAATATTTAAGATGCTGGAAATGTTTAACTTCTTGGATTGGTGCTTGGGGGCCTTGGATTTACTATCTAGAAGTCAAGACTATTTCTTTGGAAGAACTTTCAAGTGTGCTGACTTGCATGGATAGAGCAGTAAGGGATGGCTCTGATGAATTAGCATCTCATTTTGCTACCGGACTGCTAAAAAAGAGAGCTCTCTATTGCAGTTTTGCGGCGAAAGGGGTTTCTCCTGCGCAGAAGGCAGAATTATTGTTCGCCCCCTTCTCTACACATCTATTTCCGCAGTCCATGATTAAGGATCTGTCGGTTAATTTGCAGGAGAAAGCAACGCAGGACCTCCTGACTCAGTCTTCCAGACGCCCTACTCCCCAGGCTTCTACTTCAACCGCGCAAGCCCCCAAGAAGAAATTTAAGCCCTTTCGTGGAGCACCTTCCTCTAGAGGTTTTTCGAGAGGAAGGGGGTCCTTTAGAGGCAAGGCCTCTTCAATTAAGAGAGGAAAAAATTGACATTTCTGCCCTTCAGGCACCTGTCGGTGCGAGACTCACCTTGTTTGCTCAGGCATGGAGGATGATAGGGTCAGACACCTGGTCCCTAGATGTGATTGAGAGAGGATACAAGATCCATTTCCTCTCTGCGCCTCCTTTGAGCACGAAGCCAATAGACCTGTCGCCCGCATACCAGCCAGAGAAGCAACAGATTTTGCTCGACCTTCTAGACCAAATGTTAGAAAAGAAAGCCGTAGAAGAAGTCCTGATGTTGGATTCCCCAGGCTTCTGCAACAGGTTATTCCTGGTTCCGAAGCAGTCTGGGGGATGGAGACCTGTCCTAGACGTCAGCAGACTGAACCTTTTTGTGAGGAAGGAAAATTTCAGGATGGAAACATCTCAGTCTGTGTTAGGGGCCTTGAGACCAGGGGATTGGATGGTGTCATTGGACCTCCAAGACGCTTATTTCCACGTCCTGATTCATCCTCAATCAAGGAAGTTCCTGAGGTTCGTCTTAAAAGGGCAGGTCTTCCAGTTCCAGGGCTCTTTGCTTTTGTCTGAGTACGGCACCGATGGTTTTCACTTTCTCATGCGGAATGTAGCAAAATGGCTTCACCTATCGAAGATAAGAGTCTCGCTCTACCTGGACGACTGGCTAATCAGGTCATCTTCAGAGTCAAGGTGCCTGGAGGACCTTCAAACGACATTGCAGCTGACGAAGGCCCTGGGCCTAATAGTCAATTACGAGAAGTCCCATCTGATCCCCACGCAGTCCATCGTGTATCTGGGGATTCAGATGGATTCAGCGGCTTTTCAAGCTTTTCCATCAAAGGAACGTCAGCAGAAATGCTTAGAAAAAGTGTCAGCTTTCTTAGGGAAAGAAACATGCTCGGCGAAGGAATGGATGAGTCTGCTGGGAACCATTTCTTCCCTGGAGAAGTTTGTTTCCCTAAGGAGGTTGCACCTCAGGCCACTCCAGTTTTTTCTGGCAGAAAACTGGAAGGACAAACAGAATCTAGACTCGACTTTGGTGATCTCACAAGCGGTCAAGGATCAACTGAAGTGGTGGCAAGATCCAATCAAACTTTCGGAAGGACTGTCCCTCAACCTTTTGAGCCCCGACCTAGTGTTGTTCTCAGACGCCTCCATGGTGGGCTGGGGAGCAACACTAGGCAAGGAGGAAGTGTCAGGCCTCTGGAGAGGGGAACAGAGGTCCTGGCACATAAACTTAAAAGAGTTGGAGGCCATTCGGTATGCTATTCAATTCTTCGAAGAACGATTGGTGGGCCGAGTTGTCCAGATCAACTCGGACAACACTACGGCTCTTGCTTACATCAAAAAGCAGGGGGGGACACACTCTCGATCACTGTTCATGGTAGCGAGAGACATCCTTCTATGGGCGAAAGCTCGAAGCATAGTGATCCTAACAAGGTTCATTTCAGGAATACAAAATGTTCGAGCGGATCTTTTAAGCCGTCAACATCAGATGCTTCCCACAGAATGGACCCTACATCTAGAGGTTTGCCAAGAACTATGGAAGTTGTGGGGACGACCGCTAGTCGACCTCTTCGCAACCTCGAAAACGAAGAGGCTTCCGATTTATTGCTCTCCAGTTCTCGACCCGGAAGCAATAGCGATAGATGCCATCCTATGGGACTGGACGGGGATGGACATTTACCTTTCCCCCGTTCAAACTTTTAGGAGAGGTAATAAGGAAGTTTGCGGCATCTCCAGGAGCGAGAATGACTCTGATCGCCCCCTTTTGGCCCTCAAGCGATTGGTTCACGGAGGTGATGTCTCTGCTGGTAAACTTCCCAAGAACCCTGCCAGAGAGAGTAGATCTTCTCAAACAGCCCCACGTCGAGAGGTACCACGGAAACCTCTCCGCTCTGAGTCTGACTGCGTTCAGACTATCAAGAAGTTGGCCAGAGCGAGAGGTTTTTCAAGACCAGTGGCAGAGGCTATTGCCAATGCGAGGAGAGCTTCCTCTCGAGCGGTTTATCAATCGAAGTGGGCTGTCTTCAGGAGGTGGTGTAGGAAGAAAGGTATTTCCTCCTCCACGACCTCTGTGAACCAAATCGCTGATTTTCTCCTGCATTTGAGAAATGTGGACAGACTTGCAGTGCCGACAATAAAAGGATATAAAAGTATGCTGTCAGCTGTCTTCCGTCACAGAGGGTTAGACCTGACAAATGATAAAGACCTTCACGATCTTTTGAGATCGTTTGAAACAACTAAAGTACCACAACCGAAGGTCCCATCATGGAACCTTGACGTAGTTCTAAGGTTCTTGATGTCAGCTCCGTTTGAACCTCTGCATGCTGCCTCGTTGAAAGACACTACAAGGAAGGCTATTTTCCTAACTGCTCTTGCCACGGCAAAAAGGGTTAGTGAAATTCAAGCAATGAGTAAATATGTGGGTTTCAGAGGACACAGTGCAGTGTGCTCCCTGAATCCTAATTTCTTAGCTAAGAATGAGAACCCATCTAACCCCTGACCGAAAACCTTTGAAATCAAGGGGTTCATCGGTCAAGAGCCAGAGAGAGTCCTGTGCCCTGTCAGGGCTCTCAAATTTTATTTGCAAAAGATTAAAGACTGTCGGGGTCCTTCTGAAAATCTATGGTGCTCTGTTAAGAGACCCGACTTTCCTATGTCGAAGAATGCACTGGCATTCTTTTTACGAAGCACCATAAGGGAGGCCCATGCGTCCTGCCCGGATGGTGATCTGAAACTTTTGAAAATAAAAGCCCATGAGGTGAGAGCTGTCGCAACCTCAATGGCATTTCAAAAGAATATGGCACTCAGCGATATCATTAGTGCTACTTTTTGGCGAAGCAACTCTCTGTTCGCTTCACATTACCTGCGGGATGTGAAGACGGCATATGAGAACTGCGAGTCGCTAGGACCATACATATCCGCAGAAATGTTATTGGGGGCAGGAAGCAGCACGAATCCTATCCTATAGAAAAGGGATAGGTGTGCTTTTGATTTTATGGTGTTGGTTTATGGTTGAAGGGTTGGTCGCTTGAGGCGCTTTCCCTTTCTTTAGCCTAGAAGTTATGGGACTAACTTCGATAGGTTAGGTCAGGTGGTGGTTTTTAGCTTCATTGCCCTTACAGTATGGTCAATATGGTCTAGTCACATTGTGGTCACGCTCCCGTTGACAGATCATCTAGAACTCACCAGCTATATAGGTCACTACCTTGCTGGAGACTCTAGTAAAGCAGAAGCAGACTTGGGTGACAGTAATCACGAAGTCAGCTATGCTAACAGGTAAGGAACCAAGATGTCAATCATCTGCATGTAATTTGTTTCCTAAAATCCTTCTATTCTGTCCCTACCCACCTCCAATGGTGGGATTCAGCTATATATATATCTGACAGGTAAGTTTCATGAACAAAATGTTATTGTCATGATACAATAAAGTTTGTTCATACTTACCTGGCAGATATATATAATTAAGTACCCACCCACCTCCCCTCAGGGGACAGTGGTCTGAAAAATCTGAATAGAAAATGGGAATGGTTCCTGATATCCGCCTCCCAGCGGCGGGAATGGGTACTAAACACCTGGCCGCCCACTGCGTGTGCCGGGAGTTTTGAAATTCTGTCGGACGTCAGAGAATACAGCTATATATATATCTGCCAGGTAAGTATGAACAAACTTTATTGTATCATGACAATAACATTTTAGTTCTAATAACAGTTGAAATGAGTTTGTGACGGGAACGTTCCGAATCCCTCCATAGTGTGCGCTCTTTTTCGCATTCCCTGTTAGAAGTAAGGTGTTGGTGCCCTCGTCTGTACGTAGCCCGAACCTAGGACTGCCCTGCGACAGTTGGTAGTGTCCGCTGCCAGGGAACCGGGTCAGTTCTCGAGACGATGGTATTCTGTGCCCTCCTATCTACTTCGCCCTTTTCATGGTCTGAATCTGGTTTAAAGCGTTCACCAAATGACCATTAAAGAGATTTCCTAGGACCGTTGAAGCATTCGCATATGCCTAGGACTGTTAAAGTGTTCGCATAAGGGCCGCTTCAGTAAGTGTTAATGTTTGCTCTGTAGGCGCATTCTGTCATCTTCAACACCTAGTTTGAGGTGTTAGCATGCATAGATTTAATAATATACAATATAGGTATAGATATTTTATTGAGATGATAACGTATCTGTAGCGAGTTTTACACATTTAAATATGTCGACTCAGTTGACTGTTTATCTCTCTCATGTATGGGTCATTCTAAATTCTCGTCTGCTAGCATGTTCGTTTTTCTTCATTGCTTGTGATCGTTCTTTGCTTGCTTCCTCTTCAGCTATCGGCAAATCTCTTACTACCCCACCGCCTTGTTTAATGTTCTCTTTTCAAGTATACACTGTCTTGTAGTATCGAAGTTCTCACCAAGTTAGAGATTCTAGTTTCAGAGATTTCTAACATAGTTTCATATAGGAATGCTTTCAAGTATGTACGATTGCTTTCAGATGAGGCGGGAGAGTCGTTGTAACTACCTCTCCCACCGCCTCTCTCTTCTGGCGCCTCGTTCTCCTTCCCTCAGTTGACTCGTGCGGACTGCGGATGTTGTTGACTCGTGTGAATGCAGTTGACTCATGGGGACTTGGCCGAGTCCTGAGTCGCTTAAAACCGTCTTCCTCTCATTGAGTCAGGGTGGATGCGATACAGCACTCAGCTGCTGTCACCTCTTATTGACAAGTGTCGCTTTTTGTTACCAAGGGTTGCAGAGAAAGAGCAATCCTTTAAGCTCTTTTGTTTACCTCCTGTCGCCAGCTGTCTCCTCCCGTCGCCCGCTGACGGAAGAAGAGTTTGAATGGAGTTTGAGGAACTTGTTCTGGCTGGTCGGCGTTTGTTGCGACACTACGCCTTCCTGTATCATTTTGTTGAGGAAGGAGGCCACGTAAAGCATATGTCTTAAATGTCTTAGTGTATTTCGGCGCCCTCTAAATATTAGAGAAGAGAACCAATGCTTTCTCCAATTAGAGAGTATTTCTTAACTTTTCTCATCCTCGGACGCACATATCTCCCTTTGGGTCTGCCTTGGCTTGTTGTCTTGTGGCTTTTAAAGTTGCAGAGAGCTGAAGGCCACCTCTTGCTGTACAACGCTTATTGGTCTGTTAACCATCTTTAGTAGGAGGTTCGCTTTCTTTTTCTTTCCTGTGGGGAAAGGAACTTGAGACTGCAGACATGCTGATGGAATTTTCAGTCTAGCTTGTGTTATTACCTTTTAGCTACGTTGTCTCACCTCTGCGACTGCTTAGAGAAGTGGAGACGCCAACCCAGCGAGTTTGTGTAGCCAGCTTAGGGTTTTGTTGCAGCGGGAGTTTTAGCAAGCAAAACAAGTAACTCATTTTCTGATGCTGGAGGGTAATATCCTCATGCTTATACTTGCTTGGTTTGGAAGAAGTGAGAACACTTTCGCTTCCTGTCTGATTATGCAATTCGGTTTAAGGTGATAAGGGATTATCTATTGATAGTCTTGTTTTATACCTTTCAGGGATAAGTGCAGACTCAGGTTCTGGGATATGGACAGTTGCAACCTCCTAACTTGCATGGAGAGACTTGGGACCAGTACGTTACTGGTGGAGACAGTGAAGGGCAGTTGTGATTCTTTTTTGGTCATCCTCCGGTTTAATCTCCCGCATATAGCTTCCTTTGTCTTCAGCAAAAATCTCTCATAAGTCTCTTTTTAGTAGGAGATTTTATATGGAGGGAATGATGATCCAAGGGTAATTTTTTAGGACAAGCTCCATAGGTAATTGGAGATATTCTTGGACGTTTGGAGACTGAATAACAGGAAGTGTCTGCCCACATACTTGTTGGTTTTCTAGCATGGTTTTAGTGCCTTTCCAAAGAACAGTCAGACTTGTGGTACACATGCAGAATGTATTCCACTTACCAATACATCCACAGTCATGCAAGTTCCTTCAAGATGTTTTTACTAGAAGGTATTGCTGTTCTGTCCACTTTGTTTGGGTTAGTGTGCAGTCCTCTATAAGTTATGTCAGGGACTTGTTGCCCATTGGTGGATGGTGTTGACTTTAGGAGCAAAACACTTCTACTGAATCAGTGATTCAAGTTGGCCAACTCTGTCAACAGTATTCCAAAGGCCAAGTACCTGTTGCTGCTTCTGGCCCAATCTCTATGCATTATATTGTTAATTCTCTATATCCCCATTCTTATCTAGTGATGTGAGGATGATACTTAATGATGCATGCTTGTCGGTCAAGATGAATAGCCATCTGCTGCTTGACGAATTTTAGGCCTGAAGGAAACTTCTTATATGGTAAGGGCTTTTCCTCATTAGGAAACATGGCCTCACAGGATATTTTCAGATAATCGTGCTCAATTAATGTACAGTTTCAGCATAAGAATTACGACTTACAAAAAGTTCATTAAATTTGTAAGTAATCTAGAACCAACTTTGGCTCCAGGACTGTAGGAGGGACTCTGTAACCTAGAAGCGTCCATTTTGTTCTTTAACGTAAGTCCAGGTTTTGGTCTTTTCCCTCTGTCATGCAGCACAGAGTTTAACTAGTGTCAGGGCAGTGGAAAGACGTCAGGATGCTTAGCAGTTTTATTCCCGGTCAGAAACAAAGTCTTTGTGGGAAGTTTGCTGCTTTGAGTGAAATGAAACAACATATTGGTTTGATCATTCATTCTGTGGAAGGACAGTGTTTAAGCAATTGGGGATTCAGGAAGAACAACTGCCTACAAGGGCCTTTACATCCGTAAGTTTGGCACTTCGTGTGGATTTAAGGAGTGCTATTTAGACCTTGCTAGTATGTAGATGAACAGGGGCATCCAAATGATTACTACTACTTTGTTGGCCGTCAGGCTTGAGCAGTGGATGTTTCCTTAAATTTTGCCTAATTCAGACTCATAGGCCTGCCTCTCGTATCTACTCAGAATACTATTGAGCAATTTCAAGTTCAAGAATAGCTTAGTGTCTCCTGTAGAGCCCTTGTAGCCTCAGGGCAAATGATTTTCAAAATTTCTAATGTTCTCGGTAGATGTCTCATTCTTCCGTTGAGAAGAAATCAACTCTACTACACAATGCCTTACTTAGCACTGAATGACTCTATGGGTCCCAGTGCTTGGCTTTATGCCAAAATCACATATTCCATTCCACGATTCCATACAGTTCCATTAACTTAGGCATCTCCTTAACTGCTTGGAGATGTTAGAATGTCCCCTCCCAATAATAAGATTTTCAAGTTATCATAGGATCTGTCCTAAATTTAAAACTGCCATGGCCTGGGGTCAGAAGTACTGGTCTGTGTATTGCTGAGGGTGGCATTCTAGAGGAATTTTCAGCACCTGGATCCTTGTAGATGTCAATGTTTTCTGTTTAGAGGAGATAAGACTTTTCACTGTCTACTTCCAAAGTTATCGTTCCATACGTACTTTCCTTGGTATTGCATCAAGTACTTTTAGATCTTGTTGAGGACCAGCACTGTAAGGTGTTGAGATTGAAGCCCCTTCATCTCCATATCAGTCTCTCTCTCTAGTTTAGATGCGGGTCTAAACTTTATCTGAATTTACTGTAAGGCCTTTTATTTAGCACTAACAGTGATTAATAAGTAAATTTATTGTCAGCACCCTTCTTTAAGCTGGTGTAAAGGGAATGTGCCCTGTAAGAATTCCAATGTAACCCCTTAGTGGGGAAGAAGAGGAAACTTCTCTATCCTGTTGGGGGCATTTAAATTTAAAGGTTAAACCTAGAACTATTTTATGATCCTTTTAGAAACCTTGAACATCTTTGTCTTTAGGTAAATGCTGGAAGAGGCAAAGTTAAGCTTTGGTTTTGTGGTTTTAAGAAACAGATGTTGTTAAAGGTTAAGCTTGGAAGAGGCAAAAATCAACCTTTTGTTTTGTAGTTTTAGAATACCTAGCTGTCTTTGCCAATGGTTAAGCTTGAAGGCAAAGTTAACTTTTGTTTTGGGGTTTTAGAAAACCTAGAATGTATTTGTGAAGGTTAACCCTGGTAGAGGTAAAGTTAACCTTTTGTGTTGTGATTTTTAGAAACTTATAATGCCTTTGCCAAGGGGTAAACTTGAAGGCAAAGTTAACTTTTGTTTTGAGGTTTTAGAAAACCTTGAATGTATTTGTGAAGGTTAAGCCTGGAAGAGGCAAAGTTAACCTTTTGTGTTGTGATTTTTTAGAAACTTTGTCAAGGAACTCAAGGGCTTCTGTGACATATTGGATAGACTAGTGCATGAGAACTAGCTCCATATCTTCTACCTTTATTGAAAGTAAACATTCATAATGTGAGCAGCAGTTGCAACTTCATTAGTGTTAAGTCAATTTGTCGCTCCAGAATAGGATTGATGTGACACAGTAGAGGTACAATTCGGTTTTTACCCGATCACTACCTAAAGTATACAGAATTGTGTTTGAAAACAGTAAAGCCCTTAATCTGCTACTAGCAGTGGGTTGTCTTTTCCTGAACTGAAAAAAAGAACAATTCTTTAAGTTCTTTTGTTTAAATCACAGGTTTTAATATTTTGAGGAGCGTGAAGATACAAATTTTGAATAGGAGTGTACCTTTATATCCTAAAGGTATTTATTTTAAGTGACTGTCATTTGATAGGGCTTTTGGACCCCAAACACAGAGGTCCCTCATACCACTTGCATTTCATGCTGGCTGAATTGAAGCGGTTTTATCAGTAAGGCTGCTCTTTGCTGCATACGTATGAGAACCTTGCTCCCTGAATGGAATCCAACTTCTGGTGGTAGTAAAATCCACCAAGGATTCCAGATCAGGTGAGAATGTTTTGGGTTTCGTACAAGAAACCTTTAGCTTGAATGGCTGAGCGAAATTTTGTCTAGCTGCACTACCCAACATCCTCTTCTTAATGTGGGAATCAGCTAAATTTAACAATAGGTAAGATTCATCTTAAATAATATAAATTTTCATAATAAAATTTATTATTTAGATACTTACCTACTGTTAAAGTGGACCCACCCAGCCTCCCCACAACTTAGTGGACTGTCAAGGAGAATTCTGACGAGCTAAAACACTCGAAACACACCTGGTGGAGAACAGGTAAACTAGACAGTCATCCAGGCAGCCATTCAAGTTTTTGTTTGAATGTCAACTTTCCTAATCGGCGGAGAGATAAAGCTAAATTTAACAGTAGGTAAGTATCCAAATAATAAATTTTATTATGAAAATTTATATAAAACATAGTTTTATGATTGTATTGAATGTTCTATTATGTTCATTATTATTTTAGATGTCAGTCAATATTATCTTAGCTAAAAATACCAGACTAGTTCATTTTTCGTTTTAATATAAGAAATGACTTATCTAGAAGTAAAACTTCCAGTCATTTTCGTTTTGTACAAATGACTAATCTAAAAGCACATACCAGTGTTTTTTGTTCATGCAAATGTCAAGTTGTAAGCTGAAGCTTCATTTGAGTTACTGTTACATACTTATTAAGCATAAAGCAGTCACTTCAACATTCACAAAACAATCATGACCTTCAGTAAGTTAACCACAGAGTTTGTCAAGACGCTTTATCATTAGTAAGGTCTTGAGAACAACTTTAAATACTTTGACAGTAGAAATTCACTCCATTCCTGGGATGCTAAGTCAACAATATGTAATTGTTTCTGGGATATAAGTACTACTTATTTGTAATGTTAACCTTATTTTCTGATTTCCTTGTCTATACATTGGGAAATGAAAAATCTTTGCTGAATTTCCTTAAGATGGATAATCAAAGAGAAAAAGTTTAAATTTAGTGTAATCGCTAGCAGTTGAGTTTATTTTTAATAACCATTCATACTGTATTGTTGCAAAAGTTGTGTTGTTATGTAGAATTATAACTTTTCTGTTTCTTTCTTTAGCAAACGCAACATATAGCAGCAATGGAGAGTCAGCAAGGGGATCTGGTTCCTGCTGATTCACTTGAGAATCTGCCAAAAGGACAGTCTTTTAATGAAGAAACTTACCTTTTACCCCATGAAATACCAGATAAAGAGACAGTTGTAGGTTCTCCTCCTAAAGTTACAAATGAAACTTACCTTCTTCCACATGAGATACCAGATAAAGAACCAGAAGCAGGTCAGCACCGTGAAGATGTACAAGACACAAACCAAAAAACTTACTTATTACCACATGAAATGCCCGAACAGCAACATCCTGGTATGAGAAATTGCTCAAGCATTGGGCAGGTAGAAAAACAGGAAAATTATATTTTATCACATGAAATACAAGAACCACACCAAACTATGAGCCCTAATTCAAAAGTTGCACAAGGAACAAAGCAGGACACATATCTTTTACCCCACGAGTTACCTGAAAAACAAGAAATTAAACAAGAGTCGTACCTTTTACCACATGAAATGCCTGATCAGCATCATAACCAAATTCACCATCGTAATGTTACTCAAAATATGAGGGATGATCGTCGCAGTGAAATATCAGAAGACTACCATCACACTCCTGTTCAAGATGTTTGTCAACCTGACAAGGTTCAGCAACTACATCACAGAGATATTCGTAATGAGGTTCATCCTGGTGCCACCTCATTTGTATCATCAGCACAATATGAGAACAGCAGTCATCATCTTTCAAACACAGAATTCATTGAGAGTGAACAGATGAGAGCAGCACAACTGTACCATCATGGCAATATCCCATATGATACTAGAGCTGCTTTGCACCCATATCATATAAACAATATTCATGGTATTGATCACTTGGGAAGACTGCAACAGTACCACCACCATGGTGAGAATCAGGACAATCAAACTGGAGCATTACCATATATTCATGGTAGAAATTATATGAACACTCTATATTAGGCTTTTGTAGCTGACTTATGTAGTATTACCACACTAGGTATCTTTTTATCTTTTTCTTGTTTGTGACATGCTTGTCTTAAGATGTCCTTGAATATTGTTCATTTAACGCTATAACCCAGAGACCTGACATTTTATCTCAAGTATGTTGAGAACTCTAGTTCAGAATCATATCAGTACAAGGCAGATGTTACAACAACTAAAGTCTTTTATTACATCAGTGCAAATAGGACATAAAATCAAGCCAAAAATATTTTTGGTAATTACATATTTGGTATGAAACACTAAAGCAGTCTTTCTATTGATGCTTGTGGCACTTGCATGAGTCTTGAAGATTTCACATCAGCCTATGTCCAGATTGTTTTTTGGCAAAGATTGAGTTACAAAAGTTCTTATCAGCTAAGCTATATCATGAAATGAATTTAAAGCTGGTTAGTATCAAAGGAGTAATATAACTTAAGAGTGAAAAATCAGAGACAGACTTCAGAGGAGTAAATTAAATATTATTGTAATGAAGTGACAATGTAAACGGCTTCTGAAGGCACCTTTACTACTTCTGAAGAACTGATCTATCAAAAGCCTGCTTTCAGTTGCTCTTGGAGAGTAGCACCCTTTGTCTTTTTCTTTTTCTTTTTTTCTTTAATAAGTTATTGGCTTGTGTAGATTTGGAATTTTTCTTTTACGGAAAGAGACTTATGTGTGTTGGAGTGGAATAGAATGTACAATATAGACCAAAGGCCAAGCTCTAGGACTTACGAGGTCATTCAGGACTGAAAGGGAAATTGAGAGTAAGAAGAGTGAAGGTGTATGCACTATGAAACAATTGATAGGAGAGAGTGGAAGGTAAGATGGATGAAAGAGAATATGAATGGAGATACAATAAAAGACATAAAAGGGTTGCATTTAGGGGCCAATGGGTTGCTGTAAAGAAAAATGCACAATGCCTACAGTGTACAGCATGAAGTGCACTGATGGCATTTCCCTCCTATGGGGCTTAGGTGCGTTTTTTATCTCTCCTACAGTGCACAGCATTTGGATGCTCTCTCTCTCTCTCTCTCTCTCTCTCTCTCTCTCTCTCTCTCATCTCTCTCCTCTCTCTCTCTCTCTCTCTCTCTCTCTCTCAGAATTTCTTATGGTCCTTTATAAGTAACCAATATTAGTATGCATTTCATTTACAGGAAGGACGAAGTTTTGATATATGTTTTATTCAGCCAATTAGAACACATCTTGTTTGAAGAATATTTCAGTAATGTAGATGATTGGCTGGTAAAGTTCATTTGGCAGCTATAGTCTTATCATAAAAGGATTACTCGGTCAAAAGATGCCCATGCATTTTCAGTAGAAAGAGAATTTTCATTTAACTGAAAAGTGTATGCAGTGTGCTGTTTGTGGAATTTCCATTTTTTTCTTCCATGTAAAACCTGTTTAATGTCATTACTGTAGGAATTGCTCAATAAATGGTTAGTATGGGGGAGGGCCAAACTCGGTAAAATCCATGGGAAAGTTAAAATATGGTAGAACCCAAGTTAATCTTAGGGGGAAAAAAACTCAGGTGGTTTGACGTCATCAGGGTGAAATGTGTTTAATTCATCGTAGTCATTACAAATCATAAGAAAAACTTTTAAGATACAGTGTAGGGAAATATGACATTGGTAGTTACAAGGATACATCCTAACTTAGCCTTACCTGACTAAAGTGGTTTCACCCCGCCCACTTTGGCCCAAGAAGCATGTCTGGGCTCTAAAATACTAGGAGCAAGAACATGAAAGTAAATTCATGAGGATGCTTTGTGTTTGTTGTCCATACACAAGTAATTTAAAGGTTGAAGAGAATTCATAAATATTTATATTGCATCAAAACACAATAATAAAAGTTTTACTTTAAGCTGATTTCTGGTGATAGAAGTTCACTCTTGACATGGTTCGAAAGTCACATAAAGCCGTTGGTCCCTTTGCTGAATAACCACTGGTTCCATGCAACGTAAAAATACCATACAAACAAACAACAAAATCATGCTGAGAAATCTAAACTGTGTTTATAAGAAAATGGTAAAAACACTTAAGTTATTGGATTTATTTCATATGTAAGAATAAAATAAGGGAGAGTAGTATAAAAATATATGAAGCAGCGCTAATAGTCTTTCTATTAGACTTTTTTTTTTTATAGCAAAGTCATCGATTTTTTCCATAGTCTACCCGAGTAGGTGTTTATTGGTAAGGTACAGGAGATGCAAGCCCCCAAAATGTGCTATTTATAAGAGAATCTGATTACACTTTAGTAAAAGTATTTCTGAATTATTCCTCGGCACCGAATATTCCCTTATCATGGACTTGTTTTTTTTTTTTTTTTTTTTTTTTTTTCTTCATGCTGTGTTACAGTTACAATATTTTTAGCCAATCTTCATTGCTACATTCCCTTTATTGGGGGATTAAGATTTATTTTTTTCTCCCCCTTTTCCCCCCCCCCCAAAAAAATAAAGCAGCTCTTAACATTTAGAGTACATTTCTATGAATTCTATTTTGATGTAAGCCACCATTAAAGCAAAAAAGAGATGAAGCACAAAGGAACTGAAGGACTGAAATTTATGTTGGAAAGTTGCTACTTATGAAAAAGTGGTTGCTCCCATGCTCTCTCTCTAGCTACACCACTGCCTGTCTTTAAATGTGTGCATATAATTTATGCAAGCAGCACTTACTGAAATATAACTTATCTAACGTAGTACGGTACACAGCACCCTACCTGATGAGACCTAACGTAATACATACAAGGATACACCCTAACATAACCTAGGATCATGTCCTACCTGAGTGTGCATGTATATGTAAGAGTGGGAAGGGGAGGGCATACCTAAACTTTTTGTTGGTCCAAATTATTACTGAACTGTCTCAATATAGTAATTCTGTCCCTTTTGTTATGTCACTCCTTTGAACACATCTGTGAGATATCGCCATATCTTAACTGCTGTAGTGTATTATTACTCATTACTTTTGTTGCAAAAAATATTTTTTACTCAGCAAGCAAACAAGGTTTCATTTTCATTGCTTATAATATTAAGGTGACAGAACTGTAGTTTGAGCTGTAAGAATGCTAATTTTAGTTTTTTCTGCAACATTTTACTCAGCAGTATGACTTGGATATGATGTGAAATCTAATTTTGTTAAATATACCAAAAGGATTTTAAAAGCTAGATTTTGATGTGAAATCTCATTTTTATTTTTAATGCCAAAAGGATTGTAAAGCCATTAAGTAATAAAAGATTAGATATTTATAAGATTGTATACAAGAGAATATTTCTCACATTTTGATTGTTATGTGTACTGTGGAGCATTTTATATATTTATATTACAATATTTTATTTATTTTATTAGTTTTGAATTGAAAATGTAAATAATGTACAGCCAAGTGAAATGGAAAATAAACATAAGGACAGTTATTTGACTGAAGTATAATTTAACAAGTTGTTGACTGTGTAGATTAATATTTGGTGATACAAAAAGTAATTTAGATTCTGTTAATGTTAATTGCATCTCATTTATGTAAACAGTGAGTTTTACCCCTATGTCTACTACACTATATAGTAATTATTAATATTCGCATCTTGTCAAGGTGACAAAAAGACATGTGTAGTTAGAGCAGTCAGTGGTCATGTATAACTCATTTCTTTATTGGAGTGGGACTTAGCCAAATGTTAGGACAGCTTTTTGGAGTTCAAATTTAGGGTCCATGTATATACTGATGTTACATTCCATGCATCCAAGAGGACAGTTAGTGCTTAAGATCTTTTGCTTTTATTCAGTTCTTTAGATACTTTTATCAAAAGCTGCTCTTTAATTAGCATATGTATGCAGTAGGTTATTAAACCATGAGTATACTCACTGTTGGATGAAACTGCAAGACATTTGACATCTCTTGTTATATTAGCAGGTGATGTTATACTGAGAGGATACCCCTTAGTTCTGTTAGTAAATGCTTCAGGGGATTTTCTGGTTTTTAGAAACTGGGTAAACCTTTTGGATATATGGACAACATTCATGTTCTTGGTTTACAGTATATACAGTGAACTCCTACTTTCTTTAAGTACCTATCAAAGTCACACAATGTGTATGGAAGATTTCAGTATAAAATGTCTTATTGAATATGGAATTTTTTTATTTGCCTCTGCGTGTATCTTTGAGTAGGAGAATAATTAAGTAATTGTAGGATTCATTGTGCTTTATGGTGCAAATTTGTAGCTTTTAAATAATTACGGTTGCAAATAATGTTGAGTCAACATCTCTGTAACAAAAGTGAAAAATGGATCAAATTAGAGGCAGTCCCTGTGTTACGAAGGGGTTCCGTTCTTGAGACACGTTGCAAGCCGAAAATCGTTGTAAGCCGGAACATCATAAAAAATCCTAAGAAAACCTTACTTTTAATGCTTTGGGTGCATTGAAAACTATGTAAACTGCTATTTTTATTGCACTTTTTCGTCCAAAAAAAAAAAACTTCATATATTGATTATTTTGTATTTTTTGGTTTTTGTTAATATTTCATATGCCAGATCAGCGTTGTAGGCGTCGTAACCCTGGAAATAATGTGATGAGTACAATTGAGAAGCGCCTTAACCTTGGAACGTCATAACCCAAACCCGTCGTAACCCGGGGACTGCCTATATGATGATGTGATTATTATGAAATGCTAGAGTTTAATGTTAAAATTCATTCGTCGAAATACTATTTATCTTATTTTGCTTACTTTAAAACTTCCCTTTTACAAATAAGCAAAATAAGATAATGTTTAGAGGAAATAAATTTTCAGTGAACTCTTACCATTCAGCTCTTAGTATTTTGTGCTAATCAGTACATCATAAATTAGATGAATGTTCACTTTTTGGGAAAAGAAGAGAAGATTATTTGCAGCTGCTGCTAAGAGTACTACTGAAAATAGCGCCTCAGTGATGTGATCGGTATGGTCTTGGCCTGCCACCTCGATGGCCACAAGTTCTATCCTTGGGCATTCCATTGAAGTGTTAGGGATGTGTATTTCTGGTGATAGAAGCTCACTCTCGACATGGTTCGGAAGTCATGTAAAGTTGTTAATCCTGCTGCTGAATAACCACTGGTTCCGTGCAACATAAAAACATCGTGCAAACAAACAAAACTACTGAAAATTCAGATTCCATTACATTTCTTCATTTTGCAATGTTTTAGATGTGATTGTAATTCAGACAGAAAGCGCACACGACAGAGAAGAACTGAGAGAACACGTCATGTATAAGCCTTTAATAGGGAAGATGTCAGTAAAAATGTTTGTGGTAACATATTTCACCAGGTTATCGTTTCCAGATAATAAATAGTATAAAGTGGCCAGTGCTACCTAGACCCGCAGGTGAATATCAGCCATCCAACACAGTTTTGTCTGCGCTATAACAACGCCCTTCTTTTTTTTTTTTTTTTTTTTGCTTTGTATTTTTTCATGAATTTTTGCTGCATCAGATCTGCTTGTGCTTCCAAGCATTTTCTTGTTGCACAGGATCTGATTCCCTAAGTCAATTTTTTCTTTAGCACTACATATTTAATACCATATTTTTACATCCCTTTTTTAAATTTAGTACTTCAGTATGCAATAAAAAGTATACATTGTGTAGTAGGTGCTTTTCATTGTCTAAAAGTTTTTTCAATGAGTAAACATTCTTATGAGAGTTTAGTTTTTTTTTTTTTTGCAATGATCACTTCATTCTAATGCCTTTTTAGTGATTGTTTTATATTTATTGCAGTTTATTAGATTTGATGGAGATTTTTTTATTTTTTACATGTATTCACTAATTAGAAATGCAGCCCCTCAATGGCGTGGTTGGTATGGTGTTAGCATCCCACCTCGGTGGTCGGGGGTTCGATGCTCGGCCATTCCATTTAGGAGTGAGAGATGTTTATTTCTGGTGATAGAAGTTCACTCTCGACGTGGTTCGGAAGTCACGTAAAGCCATTGGTCCCATTGCTGAATAACCACTGATTCCATGCAACGTAAAAACACCATACAAACAAACAAATTAATTAGAAATGATTTGTAAAATAGATAGCGCCAACAGGTGTGATCTTCACGTGAACTATGCACATTTTCCCTTTTTTTATTTTTCCATTTACTTTAGTACACCAAAGGATAAGTATTACCATACTGCTTTGCACTTCTATTTTCTTTCCTTTTTTGCCATACTAAAGTTTTTTTTTCTTCTTCTTCTTTTTACTGTTGATATTTCCAGTGTACTAGAGCATCTATGGTTTGGCCAGTGAAGAGAGACATTTCTTCACTTTATTTGTATTACTGCTATATGTATCATTTGTATTTAGTGTATGCATTTTAGCTTCAGTTTCTTTTCATGCCAGGTTGGTTTCATCCCTGAGAGATAACAACAGAAACAGTCTTTATAAGTCAACTACAGAAAAGTACCGTCCAAAGAGGAAGGGATGATACCACAATTGTGGAACTTGAAAATGCTTTTGATGGGCTACCTATACAAATCAAACAGGCATTACAAAGGCTCAAGGTAACTCACTAAGATAGATTTAGCCTGGTAACGGACGCAGGAGTAATAGAAAAATTTCAGGTTTAAGCTGGTGTCCATCAAGGAGCAGCACCGATTCCTTTGTTGTTTATCTAGTAATAAAGGATTCTACAACGAACGAAGTGCTAATTGCAGAATTTTAGGAGTATCTGGAAATGTCTAAAAGTGTAAGCGTAGAAAGGAGAGAAAGGGTATGAAAATTAAATCAGGCAAAATACGGCTCGTGGTGGCTGGAAAGGAAGCAACATACAATGGTGGAAGAGTACATGCTGTTGTAAGATAGATGGAGTGAACACAGTACCGTGTACCGAATATGACAAGAGGTGCTCAGAATTACAGTGTAAATGGATGCCTGACATGTAGTACAATTTCGACTTGGGAGGAGAGGGAAATTGAAAACCCAGTTGTGACAGATGTAAGTCTTAGAATAGGTAGAGTATTTGCAACCTTGGCGGGACACTGGTCTGTGAAGCAGGGCATGAAAGAACAGTAAGAGAAAAGCTTTAGCATGAATGAAATGGAGAGGGGAAAGACGCTTGAATATCCGGGCTTCATATAAGAACTAGCACCTGCCATGTACCTAGCGGTTTTACACAAAGGAATATTTGCTCTCTCACTTCTGTGACATGCCATGATAGGTTGAACATATCTGCGAAGACGGCCAGGATACTAAAATGGGTCCGAAAGAAGAAGCCACCTCCAAGTTATTTTTGAATATAACTTTTTTGTTTTTCTTTTACTTCTTTAGTAAATATCCCTGATGAATTATTGGGCAGTTTATGAGATTTCGTATGTTTAATAATTTATTTATTTAGAAAAAAAATTAAATTCATGAGCCAAAGGGAAAAGCAAAGTAGTACCCATGTAATAGGAGAAATGCCACAAATAAAGCTACGTATAAATATGTAGTAAACATAAACTGCTAAACATTGTAAATCATTAAAAGGTGAACTTAAACGAACAGAATTTTTACTTTAAAATATTCACGTTTTATCCAACACATATTTATTCTGGTATGGTGGCTAGCATTGTAGCATGCTGTCCTCCAGATGTTCGCAGGTTTGCGCCTCC
>NC_087201.1:123757437-123762437 GCF_015104395.2 Macrobrachium nipponense
ACCCCAAAGTACCTAGAGTTGAAGTTATGCAGGCATTAAAAAATCCCTCCATACGGAACAAAAGAAAAGCTCAAGAGCAGGAGTTTTTTTTTTCAGAAAAATAAAGAAGAGGTATAATTTCAATGATGGTGTCCTGTCAAAGTTAAACTGGTCTCTGTCCAAAAATGCTCTCTCATCAGAATTCAGAGAAAGAATCCCTTTCCTTATTCCCTCTTGCATCAGAGCTTCCTCTGATTGTACCCTAGATGACCACTCACTACTTTCAAAAGCTGAATGATCAATGGAGAATGTTTCCCATATTTGCAACATGAACTTAAAACATCTCGTTAATGAGGTTCACCTGATAAGTTCCGGGGAGAAGTGTCCCGAAAGAGTTCTAGTTTTTCAGACCTAGCCAATTTCGCTCTAACTGCTCTTTGCTTGCCGCTCTCTAATGCTGAATGCGAACGATTGTGTTCAGTAAAGTTAACCTCTAAAACTAAACAACAAAGAAAAACAGACCGAAAACAAGGACAGTTAATGGGATTTTCTCTCTGCTAGTTGCACGTTATCATGTTCAGCTGGTGAGTCTCCACTATAACAATATCTTCCAGATTATGAATAAGCAAAAATCATAAGAAGCTAACAATTGGGAAATGCAACTTTTGAAATATTGCAGAAGCAGAATGGATACCAAATGGTAACCATAAATATCTATTTGGAACCAAAAGTGTGTTAATTACCCAAATATTACAATGCGGCTTCAAGTGGCCATGGTTGGTATGGTGTTGGCGTCCCACCTCGGTGATCGCGAGTTCGATTCTCGGCCACTCCTTCAGGAGTTGAGAGATGTGTATATCTGGTGGATAGAAAGTTCACTCTCGATGTGGTTCGAAGTCACGTACAGCCGTTGGTCCCGTTGCTGAATAACCGCTGGTTCCCATGCAACGTAAAAACACCATACAAACAAACAAACAAATATTTACGGTCTTCTGGCGCAACTCCTATTGCAAATAAGCATTCTTGAAATCAAGTCTGGTATAATACTTATATCCAGACATATTTGAAATTAATTCTGACATATTAGGTAAAGGGAATTTAGATTCATGAAGAATTTAATTTATTTTACGAAAATCCCCACAAACCCTAAGGGATCCATTCTGTTTCCTGACAGTAACAATTGGTGAGGCATAATCTGAACAAAATTGTACTCTTTCTATAATCTATTTTTTTTTAAAGCTCTTGCAGCACACTCTCAACCTCGCTGCATAAAACGTCAGTGGCACCGTGCGGACCTTCTGAAAAACAGGAAACATGACCAACTTTAGGATACAATCGGGCTTGATAGTTCGTAAGAGGTTTCAAAACTATCTACATTATAGTTTTCAACAAAATACTTTTATATTTAACTGATGGACATTAATTATATTGCACTTATCTATTAAAATTCCTACCAATCAAGTTATTTGGGGAGTCTGACCTAACAATTATGAATTCAACGTTTGAAAGATTTTGCTGTTTGTATTGAAAATTTAAACTTTGACCTTTTCAAATACTTTAATTGGCACTGGTTATAACCTGCAATTTAGTTCTACAGTTCAGTAATGTACAATTCAACTTCTTGAAATCATCATACTTTAATGTGGAAATAGCTGAACCGGTGTCAATTTCAAATAAAAATGGCTTTTGATTCAATTGACAACTAACAACATGAAGGTTGAACAGAACTCTTGTTTACTATACATTTCAAATCAAGTGACTCTTCATCACTGGATTCCTCTTCTTGGATTATAGCTTCATGAGTCTTCTTCAAGTGGGGTGTCGTCGTTGGCGGCGCTCTTGTGAAAACTAACCTGAAGCTGCTGCACTGGCTATGCAAGGCTTCTGTGCCTTTGACTTGGTTACTTTGGGTTGCAAACCCTGTTATTTTAATTCACAGTTCCATAAATTAGAGTAGGTTGGGGGACGCTCATGAGAGCGAATCCCCCCCGGCATCCTAGGTGGGACCCCTGATAGGTGAAGTAAGTCAATGATTTTTCACCACCACCAAACACCCGGCTTTCCATATAAAAGGTGAGGGGGCGGGGGGGCGGTGTTGTATTATGTAGGAAAAAAAAAAAAAACGTGATTTTTGGCCAAGCCCGACGTGCTAGATATAACGGCGGTTTTTTTTTCAGTTCGTTCAAATGCAAAATTTCTTTTTCATTGTAGCACAGTAATACATTGACAAAAGAGATAGTCTTCACAGTAATACCTGGATAAAGGGGACAGTCTTTACAGTAATACTTAGATAAAAGGGAGGGGACAGCATAGTAATACCTGGACAGTCACCACATTAATACCTGGTTAAAGGTGACAGACAGCACAGTAATACCTGGATAAAAGGGAGTGTCACCACAGAACACTGGATAAACGGACAGTCGCTACAATAAAATACCTGGATCAAAGGGATAGTTACCACAGTAATACCTGAATAAAAGGGACAGAATACCTGTCAGTTCACCCCCACGACTGTTAGAAGGGTGAATGTCCACGTGTAAAACGTAGAACTGTCAGTCGGACCATTGTCATTTGCCAGAAGAGTCACACAACTCGAAAAATGTTTTGAGCTATTGATACCAGCAGATAGCCTGTCTTTATTCCATATTGTGGTAAAAACTTCTTATTTGTATTTGTCATTAAAAACAGCTCAGCAAAAGAATCATCTAAATATAAATGGAAAAAGTATAGAGAATTTCAACTTTAGATTGCTTCTCCCCGAAAATATAGCAATTTTCGAGTAAAGACACTTTTCTGGCAAATGAGCGAATATATACTCATATCCCAATAATTTGATCCTCATTAAACTTTGATGTTAAAATGGTGATATAAATGAATTATAATCAAGTCTGACGATTTGGTTTGCTTCATTTATTTAATGAATAGAACTCGGTATAAGAATATTTATATTTTTGGTTATTATCATTATTATTATTATTATTATTATTATTATTATTATATTATTATTATTATTATTATTATTATTATTATTATTATTATTTGTCAATTGTGTAAGTAAATCCCTATGTAGTATTCTTGCGTAAGATTTGCATTCTCGCGTCCAATTTACCCTTTTTTGGCATTTTTCGGTAATAGCTGATTTATTTTTTTTCCCGTGATGCAGTTTGAGTCATCAATGGAGTTTTTTTATTTTTACTTTTCGACGGAATAGATTTAATTGATAAGTAGAGTGACATTTTTCTCCTTCGGTTCTAAGTGTCAAATGGACAAAATTTCCCATGGTCCCGTTGCTATTTCAGGTGTTCCACATGTAGTATTATTCCATTTAAGTACCCCGTGATTTTTTTTTTTCTAAAGGGGCGTTTTCTTATTTTTACAACCAATTTTTCTGTTGCACCATGGCACAGCCATTTATGTGCGGCTCATCTGTTGTGCGTGACGTCATGTCGCGGTTATACTCAGACAGGCGGAACTATTCCGCCAGGCGTGCTGTCTACACAATTCTTGGACACACACACACACGTTTAGAAAACTGTCGTCCACCCCATCACACCACGCACATTTCGATTGACAAGAATACATTTCAATTCAATGCATACAATGTGGAGGCACATAGTATCATAGCGGTAAATAGCCGCCCTATCTTCGTCGGTACCGTTCCGTCATTTCACGTTGATCTATTTTCACTCATAGCTGTGGCCACCACTATTCCTTTAAGGAGAAAAGGGTTCCTGAATACGCGATGTCGAAAAAAGAAGACAAACTACCCGGCCACTGTTTGTAATCCTATAAAACTCATCATTAACAACTCTCTCTCTCTCTCTCTCTCTCTCTCTCTCTCTCTTGGTAATGTTGCAACATCACATATATTACACACTTGCGCATGCGCGGTATGCTTTCGTAAGGGCTGTCACTATTGCCAGGTGTGCGCAGTTCTACTTCAGTACTTTTGATTCATCCGTGTACTTTGGCGTTCCTCGTTCGTAGACAGTATGTCTAAAATGTTAATAGTCTTTGGTACTGTCGGCCAAAAAACTCTTGGCAGAGTTTCATAATTTTTCGTTCACCTGCCTGACGCACGATTCATGCCTTATTCATCTATTTTTCTTTTCAAAGATGGAAGAAATCATATGTAATGACGTTAAAAAACACAGTCACTGATATCTTAGAACATTATGTTATGTTATTATGTAAAACTATTTTCCATATAGCAAAATTGACGCGAACGAAACGAAGTGATAAAATACGTCATATCACAACCATAGATATACATTACCAAATAGATAGGAGACACCTATCACTAGTAGTATCGCATAAACATAGTCCTTAAATTATTATTTCAATATTAAGTTGAAGGTAGTTGAACTTTTCTATTTGTTAAATTTTACAGAAAACATTGGAATCTCACAAAATGCTATCAAATTTAAAACCAAAAAGAAAAAAAACATATCCTAACAGTGTGAACCAGGCGACCTCACTCTATTGCTTTTGATGTTATGTGTACGGGAATCTAATGTCAATGTGTCATTTATCGGTCTAAGAAACATCCCTTGATGAGCGAGAGACAATTATTGCACTGCATTCGGTGCAAGTTCCTGTTGGAGAGATATCAGAAAGCTTAATAAACCGGAGAGAATCATACATAGAAAAATCAAATTGTTTAAAGAACGGCAAAATTTAGAACATGGGCCTAGAGGTGGAACACCTCGAAGCATCACAAAAGAAACAATACAATAGTGTAAATGTTGCTGAGCAACATTAATTTGTGAATTTTGAATTCTAGTGCCTCGTCACGACATTACTGAACCAGGAATCATGACTAGCTCTACGCTTATGACAGGTGTCTGATGAATACTTTAGATGGAGAGGAAGAGGTTTTTAATCTACACTTGAAATCTTTGATAGTTGTCTAATGAATAAGTCTAATGAATAGGCAACCTTATATTTGATGGATGAGAGATTCAGTTAGGCTTACTCTTTTGTTTTGTTTTTTATCGGTGGCCATTGAATTACCACGGATA
>NC_087201.1:123767437-123772025 GCF_015104395.2 Macrobrachium nipponense
TCTTTCTGTGTCCAGTCTTCTTTCTGATCCAGTCTTCTTTCTGTGTCTAGTCTCTTTCTGTGTCCAGTCTTCTTTCTGTGTCCAGTCTTCTTTCTGGTCCAGTCTTCTTTCTGTGTCCAGTCTTCTTTCTGGTCCAGTCTTCTTTCTGTGTCCAGTCTTCTCTCTGAGTCCAGTCTTCTTTCTGAGTCCAGTCTTCTTTCTGTGTCCAGTCTTCTTTCTGAGTCCAGTCTTCTTTCTGTGTCCAGTCTTCTTTCTGTGTCCAGTCTTCTTTCTGTGCCCAGCTTTCTTTCTGGTCCAGTCTTCTTTCTGTGTCTAGTCTTCTATCTGAGTCCAGTCTTCTTTCTGTGTCTAGTCTTCTTTCTGAGTCCAGTCTTCGTTCTGTGTCCAGTCTTCTTTCTGTGTCCAGTCTTCTTTCTTGTCTAGTCTTCTTTCTGTGTCCAGTCTTCTTTCTGTGTCCAGTCTTCTTTTTGTGTCCAGTCTTCTTTCTGTGTCCAGTCTTCTTTATGTGTTCAGTCTTCTTTCTGTGTCCAGTCTTCTTTATGTGTCCAGTCTTCTTTCTGTGTCCAGTCTTCTTTCTGTGTCCAGTCTTCTTTCTGTGTCCAGTCTTCTTTCTGTGTCCAGTCTTCTTTATATGTCCAGTCTTCTTTCTGTGTCTAGTTCTTCTTTCTGAGTCCAGTCTTCTTTCTGTGTCCAGTCTTCTTTCTGTGTCCAGTCTTCTTTCTGGTCCAGTCTTCTTTCCAGTCCAGTCTTCTTTCTGAGTCCAGTCTTCTTTCTGTGTCCAGTCTTCTTTCTGTGTCCAGTCTTCTTTCTGAGTCCAGTCTTCTTTCTGTGTCCAGTCTTCTTTCTGAGTCCAGTCTTCTTTCTGTGTCCAGTCTTCTTTCTGTGTCCAGTCTTCTTTCTGAGTCCAGTCTTCTTTATGTGTCCAGTCTTCTTTCTGAGTCCAGTCTTCTTTCTGTGTCCAGTCTTCTTTCTGAGTCCAGTCTTCTTTCTGAGTCCAGTCTTCTTTCTGTGTCCAGTCTTCTTTCTGAGTCCAGTCTTCTTTCTGAGTCCAGTCTTCTTTCTGTGTCCAGTCTTCTTTCTGAGTCCAGTCTTCTTTCTGAGTCCAGTCTTCTTTCTGTGTCCAGTCTTCTTTCTGAGTCCAGTCTTCTTTCTGTGTCCAGTCTTTCTGAGTCCAGTCTTCTTTCTGTGTCCAGTCTTCTTTCTGTGTCCAGTCTTCTTTCTGAGTCCAGTCTTCTTTCTGTGTCCAGTCTTCTTTCTGAGTCCAGTCTTCTTTCTGTGTCCAGTCTTCTTTCTGAGTCCAGTCTTCTTTCTGTGTCCAGTCTTCTTTCTGAGTCCAGTCTTCTTTCTGTGTCCAGTCTTCTTTCTGAGTCCAGTCTTCTTTCTGAGTCCAGTCTTCTTTCTGAGTCCAGTCTTCTTTCTGTGTCCAGTCTTCTTTCTGAGTCCAGTCTTCTTTCTGTGTCCAGTCTTCTTTCTGTGTCCAGTCTTCTTTCTGTGTCCAGTCTTCTTTCTGTGTCCAGTCTTCTTTCTGAGTCCAGTCTTCTTTCTGTGTCCAGTCTTCTTTCTGAGTCCAGTCTTCTTTCTGTGTCCAGTCTTCTTTCTGTGTCCAGTCTTCTTTCTGAGTCCAGTCTTCTTTCTGTGTCCAGTCTTCTTTCTGAGTCCAGTCTTCTTTCTGTGTCCAGTCTTCTTTCTGAGTCCAGTCTTCTTTCTGTGTTAGTCTTCTTTCTGAGTCCAGTCTTCTTTCTGTGTCCAGTCTTCTTTCTGAGTCCAGTCTTCTTTCTGTGTCCAGTCTTCTTTCTGTGTCCAGTCTTCTTTCTGAGTCCAGTCTTCTTTCTGTGTCCAGTCTTCTTTCTGAGTCCAGTCTTCTTTCTGTGTCCAGTCTTCTTTCTGGTCCAGTCTTCTTTCTGTGTCCAGTCTTCTTTCTGGTCCAGTCTTCTTTCTGTGTCCAGTCTTCTTTCTGGTTCAGTCTTCTTTCTGTGTCCAGTCTTCTTTCTGGTCCAGTCTTCTTTCTGTGTCCAGTCTTCTTTTTGTGTCATCTTCTTTCTGTGTCCAGTCTTCTTTCTGTGTCCCGTCTTCTTTCTGTGTCCAGTCTTCTTTCTGAGTCCAGTCTTCTTCTGAGTCCAGTCTTCTTTATGTGTCCACCGTCTTCTTTCTGAGTCCAGTCTTCTTTATGTGGTCCAATCTTCTTTCTGTGTCTAGTCTTCTTTCTGAGTCCAGTCTTCTTTCCGTGTCTAGTCTTCTTTCTGAGTCCAGGTCTTCTTTCTGAGTCCTAGTCTTTTTTCTGAGTCCAGTCTTCTTTCTATGTCCAGTCTTCTTTCTGTGTCCAGTCTTCTTTCTGAGTCCAGTCTTCTTTCTGTGTCCAGTCTTCTTTCTGAGTCCAGTCTTCTTTCTGAGTCCAGTCTTCTTTCTGTGTCCAGTCCTCCTTTTGGTCCTCGTCTCCTTGTGCCGTCCTTTGCAGACCTTCTTGCTTCTTTCCTCCTCTTTCCCTCAGTCCTTGGCGGCAGGCTCTGTTGTCGAGAGGCTAAATCAAAGACGCTTGGTGCTGATGGTTGGTTTGAGAAGCTGACGGAAGCTTCGATCCTTCTCTTGTGGATTTCGAAGTCTTCCTTCCTTCCTTGAAGACTGATGGAGACAGTGTGTTCGTTCGTTCGTTCGTCCTTCGTCTTCCTTCCTTCGTGGTCTTGAAGGGCGATTTCCTTCCTTTTGGGATTCCTAGGATTGCAGAAGCCTTTCTCCTCTGTTCTCGTAAGTAGAATAGTCCTTTTCTCACTCTTCCTCTGTAGCAATTTGAGCGGAGAAGATCTCTGGGGTAGGATTCGACGGAGCTGTGGCTCCGTCGAGGATAACAACATCTCCAGAGATCTTCAAGTTCAAATGCTCAAGAATTCTGGCACACACAGAGAGGGAGGCCGAACGAACGAACGAACGAACGAACATACTGTCTCCGACTGGATCCAAGGAAGGCGAGGACATCGATAAAAAATAAGACTGAATTATATCGTTTGATTTTTTTATGATTGCATTTTTGACTATTGCCTTTTGACTTTGAATAGCTAGGTCAGAGTTAATTATGTTAAGCAATTATGAAGGATAAGAAGAAGGCGAACATGGCTAATAAAACAAGAATAACGGGAATAGTCAAATAAAGCAGATTAATTATATATATATATATTATATATATATATATATATATATATATATACTATATATATATATATATATATATTTATATATATATATATATATATATATGTATATTGTCAATTTAAATATTCATTAATATTACGTATCCGAGAGGAGTATAGACCTAGGCTAATCATGTGGGATAATCAGAAGTCCAATTTAGGCCCACTAAATGTGTCATGCAAATTATTTTATTGATCAAAGGACAAAATTAGTTTTAATTAACATCGTTTTCAAAGAATGTTAACGCCTTGATGTATTATTTAACGGCTGTAGGAGACGAAATGACAACCACCCCAGTGCAGTACGATACGTTGAGTAAAGACTCGAGCGGCAGCAAAGCCAACTTCAAAAATCTTCGGTATGCTGGTCACTAAGCTAGAGTTGAGAATAAAATTAGAAATCGTGGAACCTTCGTTATATATTTTCCTTACTTTGCAAAATAATTATCTTTAATACGTTGAATAAGTCTACTCAATTCTAATGTAATATTTCAAGTATAGCACCTTTGAAAGGAAATGTTATTTATTGTTACGTAAATAATCTGGCACCTGCATACGGCAATATTTCCTTAACAAACAATGAATTAAGAAACTACGCCAATTCTTCGTTGGCCGTCTGTACATTATATATGTATATATATATATATATATATATATATATATATATATATATATATATATATATATATATATATATATTATATATATATAATATATATATATATATATATATACCACGAAGAATGGTACGCACACATTAACTTTCCTATTCCAAACGGAGTAATTTCACATGCACTGCCATAAATATACCAATACACCGTTTTTTCTAAACAAAAATACAGTCTCTCTCTCTCTCTCTCTCTCTCTCTCTCTCTCTCTCTCTCTCTCTCTCTCTCTCTCTCTCTCTCTCTCTTCAACTTATATCGAATGCAAGCCTTAAACCTAAATGAAGAAATAAATGAAGAATTCCAGACCTTAGGGGCAAGATGAGAGAGAGAGAGAATTCATTAGACAAAAGGGTAAATAAAGGAAAATCCCGAATTTATTGCCATAGATGAGGTAAAAAAATAAACCCGCCCGGGGAGAGAGAGAGAAAGATAGAGAGGAGAGAGAGAGAGCAGACAAAAAAAGATAGGATTGCAAAAATCCCTAATGTTCTTACAAACTTGAGAGAGTAATTTCATTAATTTATAACACCAAGAGACAAGACATAATTAAAAATCTTTCAGAATCATTCCTGCTATATTTTGAGAAATCAAAATATCTCTCGTGGAATATAGAAAATCAACGAAAAATCGAAAGAGAAAGAGTAGAGCATATGAACTGGATACTTCAGATATGGATTTCAGTTTGAAGAGAATGTGGCCTTACCTGGCCTTGGCAGCAGCTGTTGTTGGGACGTTGTT
>NC_087201.1:123772525-123782525 GCF_015104395.2 Macrobrachium nipponense
CAAGGGTACTTCCCTAGAAACGCAGAACCCAAACCTTGTATTGTTTTCCGATGCGTCGGAAAAAACGGTTGGGGAGCAACCTTGGGAAAGAGAGTGTCAGGCACTTGGAATGCTCTTCAAGTTTCCTGGCACATAAACTGCAAAGAGCTGTTTTGCCGTACACCTGGCCCTAAAGAGCTTCGAAACTTTAGTGAAGGAACAAGACTAGTCCAAGTGAATGCGGACAATACAACCGCCCTTGCATACATTCAAAAGCGGAGGAGGTACACACTCGTATGCCCTATACGAGCTCGCAAGAGACCTAGCTGTGTGGACATCTCAAAGGAACATCTCTCTTTGACGAGGTTTGTTCAAGGAGTAAGGAACGTGAGAGCAGACAGGCTGAGCAGGAGGAACCAGGTCCTTCATACCGAATGGACCCTCCACTCAGAAGTTTGTCGGAATCTCTGGTCTCTTTGGGGACTCCATCATGTCGACCTCTTTGCCACGTTCCTCTCAAAAAGACTGGAGTCTTTTGCTCAGTAGTAGAAGACCCCAGAGCTCTAACAGTAGACGCCTTCCTGCTAGATTGGTCTCATGTAGTCGTTTACGCATTTCCCCCCATTCAAGATTCTGGGGTAAGTGCTCAGGAAGTTTGTGACATCAAAGGGGACGGAAAATGACCCCTGATAGCCCCCTTTTGGCCAGCTCAAGAGTGGTTCACGAGGTGCTGGAGTGGATGGTAGACTTCCCCAGATCCCTCCCACAAAGGAAGGATCTCAGACAACCACACTTCGAGGTTTCATCAAAACCTCCCCGCTCTCGCTCTGACTGCCTTTCGACTATCGAAAGACTTGTCAGAGCGAGAGGCTTTTCTAGCAAAGCAGCAAGCTCGATCGCTAGAAGCCCGGAGAACTTCCACTATCCGAGTTTACCAATCGAAGTGGGAAGTTTTTTAGAAGGTGGTGCAAGTCGAAGAAGTTGTCCTCCTCCAGTACCTCTGTAACAGAAATCGCTGATTTTCTGTTATTTTTGAGAGAGGAATCTCGTCTCTTCCGTAGCCACGATAAAGGGCTATAGGGTATGCTTTCGGTCCGTCTTTAGGAATAGAGGCCTAGATTTGGGAAATGATAGAGATCTACATGATCTGATTAGATCTTTTGAGACCAGGAAGTCTAAGATTACTTCTCCCCCTAACTGGAATCTCGACGTGGTACTGAAGTTCTTGTCCTCAGCGAGATTTGAACCCCTGCATTTGGCCTCGTTTCGTGACCTAACGAGAAAATGTTTGTTTCTTTTGTCACTGCGACGGCTAAAAGAGTTAGTGAGCTGCACACCCTTAGTGATAAAGTGGGGTTTTCAATCTAGATTCAGCCATCTGTTCATTCAAAGAATTATTCTTGGCGAAGAATGAAAATCCTTCGAATCCCTGGCCGAAAGACTTCGAAGTAAAAGGCTTATCGGGTCTCGTCGGCAGGGAATCGGAGAGGTCTCTTTGCCCAGTAAGGGCTTTTTTTAAAGTTTTACATGCAGAAAAAGAAAAACAGTTTGGGAGGTTTCTAGACAAGGTCTCTGGTGCTCGGTGAAGGATCCATCAAGACCTATGTCGTAAGAATGCTTTAGCCTTTTTGTCAGGTTAACGTCATTACGGACGCTCATAAGGCTTGCACGATGATTCTTTGTTCAAACTCCTGAGAGTAAGAGCTCATGAATGAGAGCAGTGGCTACGTCTCTCTCTTTTCAGAGAAACATGTCACTAAAGAATATCTTGGAAGCGACATATTGGAGAGTAATTCAGTGTTTGCTTCTCACTATTTGAAGGACGTTCGTGTGAACCTACGAAAAAAAAAATGTTTTTCTTTAGGTCCTTTCGTGTCTGCGGGCACAATCCTGGGTACAGGAGCTAACACCAATCCTTAATTAATACATAAGTCTAATAGATATGTTCTAGACTTTCTGCTGAACAAGTGCAGGTGCCGCACAGGCGGCCAGTCACTTTCGTTCAATAAGGAACTCTTGTGATATCTTTTATTAGATGAGTATCATAAATTTTTTTTTTTGGAAAATTATTGTGTGCGTGTGCAATTTGGTTTGAGTTATGGTTGTTGTGAAGAGTTTGGGGATAACTCGAGCAATTTTTAATACTAACATGGTGGTTAGGATCAGGTGGTCGGGATTGGTTGTGTGCTCCTTAATAAGGTGTGGTTGTCATATAAGTGGATCAGCACCCATTGACAAAGTCCTTTCAGGCTCTGCGAGTAAGTGGATAGACCCCTTCGGCAGACCCACAAGAATTCTTGGCCATAGATCACATATCTCGCTAAAGTTTCTTGAGGTGATGCAGACTACGGGCAAACCACCCACGAAGTCTACCACCTATCAGGTAGGAACCAAGGTTTTATTTATACCTACAACATATGTTGTTTACCTGTCTATTCCAAAAGAGTAGTCTGTCTCTTACCCGTCCACCGAAGGGTGCCAATCAGCTATGTATAATCTTTACAGGTAAGTTGATTGTATGAAAATGATATTGTTATGATACAATAAAGTTTCATACATACTTACCTGGCAGATATATACGATTAGGGCCCACCCAGCCTCCCTGCAAGGAGACAGGGGGAAGAGAAATATATGATAGAAAACAAAAAGGGAATGGTTCCTAGTCCTGCCGCCCAGGGCAGGCCGGTAGATCACCTGACCTACCTGTAGCGAGTGGCGCGAAATTTGAATTTCTGTCGGGGACGACGGAGTCTTAGCTATGTATATATCTGCCAGGTAAGTATGTATGAAACTTTATTGTATCATAACAATATCATTTTTCCCTATACTTAAAACATATAGTATACTGATATTAGAACAGCACGTGCCCCAAAGTCATTCATATTAACACAATTGGGATACTGTTCTCAGGTTTGGATGCCTTAATGGTGGATACTGTTCTTACAGCATGCCAAATTTCATCAATTTGGGTTATTCTCAATATGATCAGCTGAGATAAGCAACCCAATTATGGATGAGATGAAGAGTCTACTGCTCATCTGGGTTTAGGATAAGAATAGGAGGCAAGGACAAGACAAGTATGCCAAAGGATTCAAGACAGAGAAATAATAACATCCTTGCAATGCTTTTCAATGTAGATAACAATCTACAGATATTTCCTGATTTTTCCTCTTGAGAATCCCAAGGCACAGATATTTCCTGATTTATCCTCTTGAGAATCCCAAGGCACAAGCCTTAGTGGTACAAATGGAATGAAATTCTAAAGACTCCTCTTTCTCACAGATAATAAATAGAATGAAATTCTGAGACTCCTCTCTCATATGAAGTGTTGGTGCTGCCTCCTAACACCATCTCTTTAAACCACCTCCTTTTGACAAAAAAAAAAAAAAAAAAAAAAAAAAAAAAAAAAAAAAAAACACACACACACACAACAACAACAACTCTAAACTCAAGGCCTCTATCAGCAGCACACAATGGAATACTTGGTCCCATTCTTCAATGACAAAGCTTACAGGAATTTCAAAATGTGGGATGTGATCAACTGTAATTGTTGATGCTTTGGATGAACTATATTATGTTAAAAAGTACAGTCAGTACACTGCATGAGATCAAGCACCAAAGAGATACTTTTCAGTAATTGTCAGCTGTGCAAAGTACATACGTGGTATCTGCTATAGGGTGTAACTTCCTGCAAGAGATGATGGTCAATAGCTGCATATAAAAATCTTGAAAGATCATCTATTTTTCCTTCAACAAGGTGACAGCATCCTTTGAGTTTAAGTAAAGTAGCTTGATTAAAAGATGTACAAAAATTCTTGCACCAGTTTGGAATGCCAGTAACAATGCATCAAAAATGTCATCCTCACTATAAACATTTGCATACCAACTTTTCCCTTCACAGGGTTAGGTAATAAATGAGCTCACTCCAATTTCCTTTTTGTCCTTTCTGTCTGGACTACTCTCAGGTCTAGGTCTTTACCTGGCCCCTTTTTTTTGGGCTTCTTACAGGTTTCCGTCCTGTTAGTTCACCATATACTGCTTTTGTGATCAACTGTTCCTCATCCCTTCTCATCACAGATCCATTAATTGTTATTTGAACTGGTCCTGAAGCGTGTCCATTTTTCATCTCTTTGAGGGTCATTTTAACCTCTTCAACTGTTACATGATACTCCCTATATAATTTTCAAGATTACATGTTTTTATTCTTTTGCAGCAACAATCAATATTGTGTTAAGCAATGCATAGTCAAAATGTGTACAACGTTATCTTATACACCTTTACCATTAAAAGTCACTATCACATTCATTGTTATAAAGTCTGACTGCAGAAAATGACACACGGATATTCAGTCAATGCTGAACAGAAATGAGTAAGGGTTTGTCAACTGTCAAATTACTTGCAAAAGTACATTAATATATCATCACTACATTTTAAAAAAATTGAATTCTGTATAGCAAGATTACTCAAGCAAATTTACATTTTATGAAAGTGAAAAAATCCATACCTGTCAGCTGCCTAAAGGCTGGTTCAGCATCCTCACCAATGACATTTATTTTATTAAAGATGGGAAATTCTACATTATATTCTGAAGTCACAAAATTGATGATCTCTGGCATATCCAAAGGCTCTTGCTCTCCAAACTGATTGCAAGGGAATGCTAAGACTGAAAAATGATCTCCATAACCTGTAAAAAATTAAAATGACAATTATTCTGTCTGTAAATGCTGGCAAATATATACGTAAGTAAAATGTGAAGTAAATATGTTATATTTTGAAATAAATTAAATAAGAAGAGATGGGTAAAGTTATAAATTGGAATTTTAAGGACAAAGGGAGCTTAACAAAACAGAAGACTTTGAGCAACACATTAGTGTAATGAATTTATTGTAAAACCTTACAACACAAAATTATACATGGACCCAATAAATTAGCAAAGTTAACAAAGCTCCTAATCTTTGTCATTAAATTCAGCCACAAATATCCATTACCACCATTCCCTGTTAAGTAACAGAAAATTTTACACCCACACTTCCTTTTCCTCTTTAAATTATACCACTACAGTACAAGGCTACTTGAATACTTAATGTGTGTTATATACCATGAAAAAAGAAAGCAATTATGCATGTATTCAAAAGGTACTTATTCATTTGTTATCTTTAAGATTCCAAAACTCTGTCAGCATTATAATTATTGTTGGCTAATCTTGTTCACAACCCTTTCCATATTAACTACAGTGAACCGTATGAGTGTTCTGAATAACAGGACAAGTTTTTATTTTGGGGATGTTAAAACAACTGACATACTGAAACAATGTATTATTATTATTGTTATTATATTGTTTAACCAGACCACTGAATCAAAATGTTCCACTCATAACCCTTAATGGATGGATACCCTCATACGAGTAGCAATAACAGGTTTTGGGTGGTAGACGGATTCACTCATGGTGAGCATCAATTTGAAGGAATCAGATGGGAAAGAGGTTCCAATACTTGTGGCCCATAAATCCCACAAATGGCAACTTTTAGACTAGCCAAGCTCAAGGAAGCAGGCAGCTCATGAGTTATTTGCGTTCTTGACTTCACGGGAGCACGTACGCCTCTCTCCCTCTCACATGACAACTTTTTATAAATTTGCTTATAAATATACCCGGGGCTGCTGTTCGTTTTAGTTCTTATCTTTTATGATAGTATGTCAATTATAATTGTAATTTTGCAAAGAAAAGTGCAAAGAAATACAGTTGTACCTCGGTTTTCATATGTCCTGGTTTCCGTAGACTTTTTCCGACTAAATTTTGTCTCAGGATTCGCACATTTCATCGGATTTCACACTCAGAAATGCTCCTTCCAGGGCCTACCACATGAATAAGCCTGCACTGAGCACCCAAATAAAGCATCCCCTTTTATCTCGTAACCCATTGTGCTTTTGTGCTTTTTTTTTTTTTTTTATTCAAGTGCAATTGCTAAATAAGCCATCATGGGGCCATAGAAAGTTTTAAGTGCCAACCCTTCAGTAAAAATGGCGAGAAACACTAGAATCTAAGAATGAACTCGTAGCAAGTGTTGGACGGTGTTGCATGCCGATCACAGTAAGAAAATGCCTATAATTGCTGCTGTAGTGAATTTAAGGCCAGCAGTGACTGGTTTGAAAAATTCAAAAAGAGGACAGGCATACATAATGTGCCTGCTTCAGTGATTAAGTGGAGGGATGCAAAAGATTTTGTGGAGAATTATTATCCCAACAAAGATGTTGTAATCTGTCCCTCCAACATCTTTATTGACAATGCCATGTTCCACTTTGGGCAAATTTTAAAGAGATGCCAGAAACAAATGTTTCTGGACAGTTTTATTGTGCGATAGGGGTCCAATGACTTTCAGGCTGGTCCTAGTGCCAGTAAAAACCAGAGGGGAAGTAACCCCAGATAGGTCCTTGATACCTGAAATCATTCTGGAGGGGGATTCCCCTTCTCAACAACAACCTCTCCTCCTTCCCTCCTCTCCGTCTTCCATATGCTAGCAAGAGTCTTCCATAAAGGAAAGAGTGATGTTAAATGTTCATTATTCATTTCATTATTTATTTATAGTTATTTCTCATTGTTTTCTGTATGTAAAACTTTATTTCCTATAAAATTATTAAAAAAAAAAAAAAATTGGGGGTGTGGAACACATTAATTGTACGTATTTACATTATTCCTTATGGGAATTATTGTTTTGGATTTTGTATCTTTCGGACTTTGTGAGAGGCTCCAGAATGGATTATGTCCGAAAACCGAGGTTCCACTGCATTAGAAAAGACATGTATAATCCAAAAATGTTACTGCATCTTTAATCACAGTAAATTTATGTAAATATTTTACAACAAATATACTCAGAATTTTTTACTGATTTTAGTTCTTATATGTATTGATATTGTATGAGCTCTAATTATAATTTTACAGAATAAAATAAAATAATTTATTGGAAAAACATGTATAACTTGGTAAATTTACGATTGTCTTGTAAAAGAGGCCCCACAAGGAGTTGTAAACAGTCATTTTCAGCCTGTCACAGAAGGTCTGGAAAATTTTTTAAAAAGTTTTCCTTACACTCTGCATCTGCATATATAACTCTCCATTAATGTTTTTTTTTTTTAATTGACCAACCTCAAAGTTTCCCCGGCCTGGGGCACTGCATAACCGATTTTTTAGCCCAGGTCTTAAGGGTTAAGGCTGGCCTGAAGGGTTTATCATTAATAATAGTTTAAATTATATCTATTAACATGAAATTAATTGATTCATTTAAAAACATACCACTTGCTGTTGAATGGAACTTGAAAATATGTACTGTACAATTGTTAGTACAGACCTGCAGTCTCTGCATACAGGAACTGGGTCGTGTGTGCTATTAAGTGTCCATGAGTCAAACAAGTGTGGCCAATTAGACAATGATATAAAATGACTCCAGTGTGGCATTCTATTAAGTTCAAAGAATACAATAATTTAACCATAGTTTTAGTATCGAGTTCATTGAACCACTGAGAAAAACAAAACTGATTAATAACAGTTCAAACTGGTTGCTCTACACCTAACAAACAATACCTTTAAGACATAACCCATTCTCAATTTGGTGGTCTTAGCCAAACCACAGTCGACTCTACCAAAAACCTTAATGCAGTGTTGGCTTATTAAATAGAATAAACAGCTATCTTCCATTAGGTAAAATGAAGTAAAAAAATCACCCATGGCCTCAATACCTATGTTACTTACTTAAAATGTCATGTAATTTCTTAAGAGCTCGATATGTTGCTTCAGTATATCCACAATGACTGGCAACATTTACAACCAGTGTAACCTGCAATAGAAAATAAAATATTGAAAAGCAGTGAACATTAAAGGAAAAATAAAATATGACATTACTAGACCTGCTAGAAAATAACACATTTGGAGAGTTCACAACAGAAATTCAAGACACTAGGAGAGTAAAAGATCATATTAATAGCAAAGAATGTATCCTTGGCTAAGCGTCATGTAAATTATGGCTATATTTTTGCATCCATGCTTAAGAAATGGGGTAGATTAGACCTTAGTTTCTTGCACCGACTTATTTTATAGTTTCCAAAAACACTTTGTTCTAAAGCTGGTGAAGTATGTTATCCTTTTTTATGTTTTTCCAGCATTAGGCTAATGCATGCTCAACCCAATACAAACTCGACACCTAAAACAACACCTAAGCGAAATATATAATACTTGTAGGGTAGGGTAAGAGGCGAGGATGACCTAGTAGGACCTTCGTAGTGCCACTGGCCTTAGTTCTACAAGCTAAACCACCCCCATCCCCCACTCCTCTGTTTCCACTAAAATTAAATAGCCTAGAGATACCAAATTGTAAAATCTAGAATGAGTGTTGTGGTTACTTTTGTAGGTTATAGGTATACCTACTAGGGTAAACAACCGCAGACGATCCATAGTCATCGCGCTGGCCAGGCCTTATTCACTCAATATTTAATTGGTGAAACAAAAATACAGTTTTGTCAACATAATGTGATATATAAAAGCCCCATACAAACTAAAATAAGCATGTGAGCTCTTCATAAATTATGTTTTCAAGGCAGTTTTGAAATCCAATATGGCGGCAATCTCGTCGCTGGCCGTTCTAACCACAGACAATCCACCATCTTTCCCAGCCTTCCCAGCACTCATTTGAATGTTAGCATATATACGTAATGTTTATTGACCTTACTCAGATTGCAGTTGTAATCATTACAATAAAACAGCATTTTGTTGCCTAAATTAATGAAAGTATGAAACTTTTTATTCCCGGGGTCATGGTTTGAACTGAATTCATTTTCACCTTGTAATCGGTGGTTTTATCCTTACTCCCATCACAACTGAAACTCCATCGTGCTTATTTGATTGTAATTATACACAGTTTGGGCCTAAATCACTCCAAATTGCACTTGAACCACATTGATGTTCCTGGTTCCTAAGCACTCCCTCCACAAACACAGTTATGAGCAGCAGAAGACTACACTGTTTATGAAGTGCAAAGCTTTATTCCCTTAATTATTTACTTTACTCATTATTTAGTTTAACTTTACTTTGTTACTTCAAAATGTTTATTTAATTCATGTCTATTATCCCTTTTTTGCAACCAAATTAACCCCGAAAAATTACAGATATTCTGAAGTACGAGCAGACGACGGCAAAATTGTTGCCAATCTAGTGGAGCTTCACACATACGCCGATGCATTTACAAACTGTTTCCATGAATTCTAGTTGTCATAGTAATGCAGTAATGATAAAATTGCTGTAATATGTATATATCTACAAATAGATATGCTAATTTCACTTACTATTTCCTAGGTTTTGTGGAAGTCTTATACCCAGCTTGGAGGGTAAACACATACCAATTGACAACACTGATAAACAATTGAAGAGCGCAAAACGCCGCAAAGAATGCCGTAGTTCCCTTAGATAAGTATTGGTTAGAGGTCGGATTTACGACTGTTGCGATGAAAGTGCCCCAGCGTCTATGGATAAAAGTGGTGTGCAGATTTAGCACAGGAAATGGGAAGTTTGTTGACACAAGCGACTCCGCAAACATCAAGATGACGTCAATCTTTTTAAACTTTTTCAAATTAAGTAAACATTTCGATAGCCTTTTGGGGTAGTGTGCACTGCGTTGGCCACACTTTTCATTACCCCCTGTTTAAATCTTAAAATATGGCCTTAGGGTAAAAAACCGCATGGTACAGGGGTGGATCATGTACGATCAATGTGTACAACCCCAAAAAAAGTACGTTATAACGCGTCCTGACATCGGAGATGGGCATCAGACGCAACTTCTTGTTGGTGAGAAACGGAGCTAAAGACCTCTACTCCGGTGTCAGGACGCGTTATAATGTACTTTTCTTGGGGTTGTACACATTGATCGTACATGGTCCACCCCTGTACCATGTGGTTTTTTACCCTAATTTCTAACTTTGGAGAAAAGGTAGATCTAGGGTACTATTCCGCGGTGGCCTAGACTATGGCAGTTGCAGT
>NC_087201.1:123787525-123820025 GCF_015104395.2 Macrobrachium nipponense
CCTGTTTTCCTTAACACGCCTATAAATACTGACTATTTCGGGGACGAATAAAACTTATTTTTGTACACACGCCTATATATATCTGTGTGTGTGTGTGTGTGTGTGTGTGTGTGTCGTGTGTGTGTGTGTGTGTGTGTGTGTGTGGCGTAACAGATGGTTATTTAAGACAGGCATGGACGAGGTTGAGAAAAGTTATCATAGTTCGTGGTGTGTGTGTGTGTGTGTGTGTGTATGTGTGTTTAAGATGACTGGGTATAGTAATTTGAAACTCAATGCAAACAGCCGTTCAAATGCAACAAGACTCAGTTGAGCATTCGAGCATATGCTTGCTTACTTAAACGGCTGAGGATGGGTTTTGTGACGAAGAAACTCCGGGTAGCTTACGTACACACAGCAACAGTCAACTGTAACAGGACAGGAGCGGATAGCGCATTCCCCCGGGCCACCCTTCCCTTCATGCTAAGGAATGAGCACTCCCCTTTGATAAGTATTTGTCACAGAATAATGATTTTTAAAAAATACTTATAGATGTTCGATAATCTCTCCCACTTTAATGTAAAGTAGTTAAGAAAGAACCATACACTGTAGATGCACAAGGAATTTTAAGTAGCATCTCACTCCACTGTTCGGCACTCGGGCTCGATACAGATCCCTCCGAAGGGGAGTAGCGCCGTCAATGCATCCCACGCGGTGTACTGTAGGTTCTCAAGTTTATTATCAGCCTCCCTGCGGTTTCCTAGGTGCAGCCACTCCCCCCTTCTTTCACTGCTTTTGTTGTACCTCCGTCCATATTCTTTTCCTTCCATCTTTCATTCCACCCTCTTCTAACAATTGTGGTGCAGCTGCGAAGTTTCCTCCTGTTACGCTTTGATAACCTTTTACTCTCAATTTCCCTTTCAGCGCTGAGTGACTCAGAAGTCCCTGGGCCTGGCCTTTCCATTCCATTCGATACGGATCCGCAGTTGTCGCGGCATTTCAGTAGTCTCTCTTGAAGAGGCCTATATAGTCGTACCAGTTGGGCAAATGCTTTCAACATTATTCCGGTAAACATCAGCAATTACAAACTTGCCGAGCTTATGAAGGATGAGGATTATGAAAAACAGCTAGTACTTTTTGTTTATTTAAAATTTTACAAATATACGGTTTCCACTGTACATAGGGAATTACATTATGAGCTAATACATTGGGAGAAAATTGCCCTTATATAGGCCTATATAAGCAAACGTTCTCTTATCAGGAACGTTTGCTTATATGGGCCTATATCATAGGGTATAGCATTATGGCCTTAAATTTATCTCTAATTATTAGGGAATTTATCTATTTATCACCCACGTTCGTTCGTTTTTAACATTTTTTTTCAAATTTTTGGTAACCACTCCTCCACTTGTAAATAAAAAAAATCTGGTTTCTTTTCTTTTCACACAGAAGGAACTTTCTAAATATAACTTATGTTGTAATTTCTTTTCTGGTGATTTGGGTCCCTTATAGTAAACATGTCTTGCAAAAGTTCATCACTGAAGATGAAAAAGATAGAATTGTTTAAATGCTATGGTTGAGCAGGAGGTAAGTGCATTTTCTCATTATTCTGCGCAAATGAGTGCACATTGGTATAATATAATTTTAATGAAAGGCCAAGTAATCAGTAAAGTTAAACACAATAAACTATACTTTCCACTCGGATGTGGCCAAGTTGCTATATTAATTCAGCAATGGACATTTCAGTACACGGAAAGCTTGGAGAATTCTTCGTATTTTGCAAAAGAAAACAAACTTGTAAATAGTTAATTGATAATGTCTACTAGTCACCTCAGCTGTTAGAATTTTTTAAATGAACATATATGTATATGACAAAACATTCATTGTATTTTATTGTTGCAGCGATAATATAGTTAGATAATGGGTTCTTACTACCCAGTATGCCCCATCTTAATTTCGGTATTCTTCTTGTGTAACTGAACTCAACTCATGTGACAGTGAGTAGGCAGTCATTTCTTAACTGAGCTTCGAAAAACAATTAAGAATTACCTTTGGAATAAACCCAGGTTATGATTTTTTTAAATTTTATTTTTTCTTTCTTTTGGACAAGTACTGAATTTATGACGTTATCCTTGATACTGGTGTTTTAGTAGGAATATTAAAAGCATGTAATTACGAAAACGTGTATTAACAAAATAAAAATTTTCCACTTGTACTGGCTAACCGTGATTTTGTCAATCACAACTTCATACATGCAACCACCCCTCCTAAAAATCCTCTAGTGGATGATGACCATTGATGATGTGATTTTAGTCACCCATCTTAAGTCATCCTAGCAATCGATACTCGATACAACATTTTTAATAAAAATATTATAACAATCGTTCATGTAGATAAAGGCTGGTGACCTGCAGGGTTACACGCCCTTCATGACCTTTTGGTTTAATTTATATGACAATAGCATTCCTCTTCAACGTCTTGTAAGTCATTTTTATGCCTGTAAATGACCACATACTTTCAAAGTTCTTTCAGCAAGAGAGAGCTGGGTTTCACCAAAGCACTCTTCAGATTCCCGAATTTTCTCTTTCTGGACTCGCTGCTTCGTTCCTAGGCACAACTGGACGTGAAGGTTCAAACCTGCCGGGTTGTTCCTCCATGTATAGGTGTCCGCGTAGCGCTTAACTGGTCATTTCAACCATGATTTTTCCGAAGTTTGTATGGCACAATATTCATTTGTACTTGAAGGAAATAAATACTGAATCGGAAAGCCCGTCTGGTAAAGTACCCCTTCCAATCTTTTACCTGAAACAAAAGTAAAGATAGGTCTAAACAATCATTGTCATGTAGATTGGGTTGCTGTCAAATAGAATAGGTAACCTTTTTTTTTATTATAAAAATAGAATACAAGCAAAGGTATTTATCAGATTCTGACACTTTTTCACACCATTATGACTTTATCTGAATACACCTGAATACTCATTACCTTTTATCTTCATGTCTTAGTTCATTCCTTTCCCATACATCTGAAATTCTCACAACTGTGTGCCTGCAATAAAATAAGAGGCCCCACGAATTAATTTTCCAATTTTCCACGTGTAACATCGTTCTAGATAAATTATGAGAAACGTCACAAAAATAACAATGTGTACAGGAACCAATAAAATGCGATGAAAACTTTCCCAATCATGATAAATTGAGAATAAAACATGAACTATATATATATATATATATATATATATATATATATATATATATATATATATATATATATATATATATATATATATATATAAGCAAAAGAGAAAACTTGTGGAAACCAGTTGATAAACGGTCTTTTGAAAGAATGTCAAGCTTTAGAGAAAGGAATTTTTACCTCTGGGAGGGAACATGTCCAAGATGGGCTTTTCACCCAAGAAAATGGCTAATTGATGAGCAGTCGTGATGTTTAAGTCTTCTTCAGGGAAGTACACTAGGCTGCTGCCCGCATGGCTGTGTGGATTGGCGCCCAGTTCTAGAAGCTCTCTGGTTTGGTGCTCATCGCTAGCCATCACAGCTTCGAAAAGAGACCCTGCCAACTGAAAGAACACTCGATTTGATTTGCGTTGTTAATATTAGTGAGAACAAGCATTTATGTGTATCTTTGTGTATATTTATGCATGAGTAAATCTCAAGAAATGACAGCCCTTTTATGTGAAATTGGTTAATAGCAAGCGTGTAAAGGTACGTCAATGCATCTTCAACATAGATTGAGAAATGTGTTGAAAATAACTTATGAAAGCTCGTTGTTCTTCATTGCGCATATAAATACTATGTCTAAAGATTGCATTTACACTTCATGTCGCTACAAAGTTTAAGGATTAAGCAAAAGGACTAGTTATTGGAACATGATAAGTTAGAATTAAAATTCTTTAAAGGATTCCTAAGAGGGAATAAGTCAATGCCACGGCTATCGTACCTATCATAGGATACTATGATTTCCAGAAAAAAGAAAAATATAACTCTTTGTCGAGTTGCTTTGATGAATAATTTCATCGCCATTTTTTTTAAATATTTTTTTTTTTTTTTAAATTTGGTGATCGAAAGTGCAAAAAGGTACTGGAATTTGCCAGAGGAAAATTCCAAAATTTCTCCATGCACTAACAGAGAGAGGTAATTATGACATCGCAACACCACACTGGAAATTCATGTTAACCTATTTTCCCTCCTAGATTGTTATTGAATATGTACGGTATAGTATCATTTAAGTGACTTACCAGAAGTTACCGCATTATTACAAACGAAATGCTTTTTACCCGGATACTGGGTGGTTGCAACTTTACCCGACAGACTCAAAATCCTTAGTTCCTGCCCCCATAATTTTATAACAAAAATTACCGTCACTTAGGATTAGACTTTTGTTATATCATGGGGGATATAAAAGGACTTTACTGGGTAAATGTTTCTTGGATGACAAATTATTGGACAACCGCTGCCGCTCGGTCGATTCGAAGCATTGAATCCTATATGAAAGATAAACATGAGGACATGAACCTGGGACGAAATTGCTTTATAGTTATCAAATTGAAGAATTGATATAATTTTGCTTTATAATATGGGCACTACAGCCCAGTAGCTATATAGTCAGAAAAGCGCAACATTTACTTTACAAATGAAAGATAATCTTATACTTACCCAATCTTTGTATGTCCTCTGCCAAACATCTTTCATGTCTGTTATGATCCTGGGATGAGTCAGGAGGGTTTTCAGTATGTCTGTGCATCCTTCCATGGCTGCCAAATGAGCAGGGGTTTGCTTGTTCTTGTTGGTCACATTAGGACTTATGTACTTCAGCAAGAACTTCACAATATGTATGTGGTTATTGGCAGCTGCAACATGCAGCAGTGTGCAACGGCTCTTGGCTTTCCTGATTTCTGGCCCAGTTTGATGGATCAGATTCCTGACTGTTTGCAAGTCTCCTCCCTCTGCTGCTCTGAATATTGAGATCTGGGAAAATTAACAATTGTTGGTTAATTTTGTATGTAATGTTTGCTCATAATGTAGAAGAGAATAATGACTGGTCTCATTTTCATTTTTTTTAAAGACTGAAAAGGTTCCTCATGGAATACGCCTGGTTAACCTGTCAAAAATGAGGCACCCAAAGTAGGCCCCGTTTATCGTTCTGAAATATATTGAAGGCATTGATGTATGTACATTAACCTTATTTAGATCGGCAAAGATGAACTGAGAATGTCCTGGAAGGGACTTGTGAATGTTTATAAAATTAATTTTGTTACCAATTTGCATAGACTCATTTTCAATGCCCTTCGTTGTAATATCAAGTTTTCCGTTACCCTCAATATTTAGAACATGAACACTGGCTGAATGCCTTACGTATGGTTACTTTTTTTCATACACCAAAAACTATTTATTAACGTTATCATAGTCAAATTCCCATTTGATAAATACCTACAATATAAATAGTTCAGTAAGACCAAACCTTTGAGAGCTAGTACTTTACACTTTTGGATCACCCAGTTCATTCATCCTTGCTTAAAGACGTTATCTGTGATGGACCCACACTTACAAGAAGAATGTTAGCTCATCAAACTTTGGTCTCATTTCAGAAATCAATGGGAAAGCTGCTGCTATTATTATTATTATTATTATTATTATTATTATTATTATTATTATTATTATTATTATTCTGTTAAAAAGAATGGCAGAATTAAGCGAGTTGATTTTATGTATTGTTTTTTCTATTTTCCTTACAATTCGCTTCTCAGCTCAGCGATGTTTTCTGAGTAACTGGCCAATATTCATACTGGGAATTTTAAAAATTATATGAATATTGGCCACTTACTCAGAAACATCGCTGAGCCTCAGAAGCGAATTGTAAGGAAAATAGAAAAACAATATGTAAAATCACTCGCTTAATTCTGCCATTCTTTTTAACATTGCATAAAGAGGTCTTCTACCAAAATAAATTATTATTATTATTATTATTATTATTATTATTATTATTATTATTATTATTATTTGGAGCAAGCCAACAAGGGCCACTGACTTGAAATTCAAGCTTCCAAAGAATATGTGTTCATTCAAAAGAAGTAAGAGGTGGAAACGTACCATTTTGCCAACAGCTGAAAGACCCTGGAACTTGGGACATGACGCCAATTTTGGATACCAGAATGCGCCGTGAATTGGATGGCCCTTGAACAATTTTGACCAACTTCCCTCAGTTCTTTCTGTCATCATATCTGTGTCTTGGGGGAATCACAGTCCGAAAGACTGTTGATTTCCCCACCCTAAAATGAAGAAAGCGAAAATTGAAATAATTTCAAAGTAGGTAGATACAGCAGGTGTACCGGCTTGCCTCTTAGTGCATTCATAAGTATTAGGCGTCTCAATGATAGATATATATCAGTAATATAGAAAAAGTTTCCATTAAATTAAACTTTACCTTTTTAATACTCTCTTCCATAGCTAGAGTAAATCGGTGCATATTCTGCGTTTTTTCTCTGAAAAAGAAAGGAAAGATTTTGTAATATTTTTGTTTCTACTGAAACTATCTGGCGAATTGCAGAAAATTATCACAACACAACTGTGCGAGCATTATGCGTTTTCTACAATTTCTATTAAGGGTATGCGTAAAAACACTGCACTGTTATTAGTTGTGGGTTTGATGGTTAAGGTTGAATGCTATGACTACAAAATTACTGAAAAGACAAACAGAAAAATGCCAGTATGATTTCAAATAGCATACGTCAAAAACTTTGCAAGCAATCGCTTTCTAGTAAGGTATGACTTTTCTCCTTAAATGTCACTTAATGTTTATGACATACTGCCATCCCCCTTGACAGTGAACAAGAAGAGCATTTAACAGGAGCTCATTACAGAATGTGTTTACCAGTGAATGTAGAAAATGATCCATTTATCGATTAAGACGTAATGATGAGCGTCGTGTATGAAATATAAGTGCATTTCGCATTTCATGGAAATAAATACCTGAGAGTGAATAAAATAATGGCCCGTAGCTGTGTGTAGACGGTGTTCATTTCCCGTAAAGCCTGCCTTATGGCTTCCCACTGCCGGTTGGCTTATCTTAAGCGTGTATGAGGTATAAAATAAATAAATATAAAAATAAACAGCCCATACATGGAAACATAGGGAGGTCCAAGATGCGCTTGCGCCATTTTACCGTATACTACATTTAATCACTGTCCACGACAACACACGAATAGTGTTCAGGCCTTTCTTTAATGGAAACCCCTGTCGAGATCAAGGATTAAAACATTTGAGTTTCATTAATGTTTGTTTATTCATTAGACAAGTAATGAATCCAACCAATCCTTCGGCGGTATAATTCTTCCGTAATGGTACGCTGACAATGAAAATAGAAAAATTCAGTAAAATATCCTTTAAAAAAAGAAGAAAATAAAAGCGACATCGAAAAGCTCGACAGGTCCTTCACACACCTTGAGACACACATTGTAAATGGCAATATAAAGAGATTGAATACGCTATCCATGAAAGAACGAAATGAAAAATATATAAACATATGAAATAAATAAGCACCGTTTTCACATAAAATTATCTATCACAGATGAATGGTTTATAGAAACTGATCTGGATCTGTAGACTGTACAGTCAACAACATAAGTACTTCGCTGGGAGTGTTACCGCGTCTGCGCAAGAGTGATCGACCAGCAAAAACTAGTTTTAAGTTAGATATGTTCCTCCGTAGATTGCATCATTGTCGTAACACATTACGGGGTATTTTATATTACGTGGCACTTAAAGAGGAACAATGAAAGAACAAGATAATGTAAAATTCAAGCGTTATGACGTGCACAAAGAAACTAACCTTACACAACGTTTTACGAGCGTGCCACACTTCATAATTCCAGCTAAGAGTATCACTACTGTTAAATGATTTTCAAAGCATTTTACACGACACTGTAATGTACTAGTCACTAGTGCAATAACAGCATGGGAATTAAGGCATGCATGCAATGAATCTGAACAGGTAAGCATGTTCATACAAGTGCATGCTTGAATAAATGTGTGCATGGATAAACGCCATATGCTTTCATAAAAAAGTAACTAATTTTATTTCTGTCATATGAGAAAGTAACGCATTCCCCCACTTACAAATTAACAAGTAACTGTGTCAGATACAATTATTTGGCTGTAAATGCTATCACAGCTTTTCAATGCAGCCAGTGCAGAGACACACACAAATGGTTCGGCGCACTCAGCGATGTCTGTAGACAAAGTGGAGTCATTTAACTGTGCCGAGGTTCATAACGAGTTAGCCACTCCCCGAAATCTTTAGCCCAACGAATGTTCTCCAAACGTTGCGCAATTCCTCGTTTTCTATGTGTCATTTCTGTTGGTGGGACATGCATAAACCCGTAGCAGGTAATCAGTAATCGGGAGCTGTCCGATCGGAAGGTTTTTAGTTGATATATTTAAAAATGTTCTATACAAAGGCCGACGGGATGGGTAATCCCGTGCTCATAGGTAATTAAAGGTCGACGAAAGGATTAAAATAAAATATGGTACTACGCATCTTGATAAATACGTCCTTCGAAATTTGTGTTTACATAAGGAGAGAGAATTTTCCGCTGTAACATACCTAATTGATAAATAATGCTTATGAAAGTCATTGGGCTTTATTATTGGCATTATCAGAGAGCTTTAAATTACAGATAAAAGTAAAACAGTCTCAGTACGTGGCCTTGAGAAATATGGTTATTTCACTTGTATGAAGGAGAAAATTTAGCACACGGTAATCTAGCTCAGTGACAGATTGGGTATCCGTTTGTTTAAACCATGTACAGTATCTATTTTTGTCTCGCACTGCTTGGTAAGGAACAAAAATCCATTAAACCTTAAATATTGGTATAGGTGATTTCGACAAGAGGGATTCCTCCTTTAGTTAAAAAGAATCTCTGACGAAAAGGAAACTGGAAAGATTATACGGAAGAAATTTTGGGGAATCACTTCATTAAATATGAACATAAAATCTGTGATTCAACACTGTCAAGAAGGGAAAATTCTACCAGAAGCGTTCACAATATTCATTATTTTAGGACACCAAATAGTAAAAGAGGAAAATACTTTATACGCCGAAACAAAACGTTAGCTCTAAAGTGTGTGTGGTTGTACTTATATCTATATAGTAGGCTATATGGATTTACTTGTACTACATTCAGTAGATAAACCTATACAAGGGCTCAATTTTACTAGAGCTTAGTCATCTTTGTTATTATTAAAATGGATATGGCCTATATTCTTTTGAAGTAAGCCGAAAGCCCACTAGCTTGAAGGGTAGTTATTTACAAATTAAATTAAAATCTTTAAATTCAGTCTTACCTTTGTTGTCTTCTGAAATATCTCTTCAAATGCACTAAGACTCTGTTTACCGTTCACAACCGAGCAATATCAACACGTCTTACGCACTCCCTTGTATCCCTTAGACTGACTGTAACCGTAACCGTGACTGAGACAATGCGACGAATGAAACATGTCTCAGCATGAGGCAAGATCGACCGCCAGCCAGGCAGCCACGTTAAGAGAACGTTTTCCTACCGGTCTCAGAGCGCAATTGCGACGCATGACGTAACGTGGCAGCTCAGGGGTGCCAGTCAGATCCCGTTGTTCAACAAAACGTTGCAGATCGATGGACGAGAGCTCAGGACAAATTCTATCACGAAATCTGCGTTGATTGAGTTTCTATAATTTTTTATTTCTGATTTTAACTTTTTTTCTTCTTCTGGAGATATGCATAGTGCCGTCCCCTTGTCTTTCTTTTATCCTAGGTATTCCCAGCACTTAACAAAGACGGTATACACACAGTATATATACTAGATATATGTTTTTGTTTGTTTATTGATTTAATTGTTTATTCATAAATCTTAAGTTACAAACGTCGTTTAATGACAAATTGACAATTCACTCCACCTCGGGAATAACATACAGAGGGGAATTATAATTGATAAGCAATTCATCACCAGGGAGATTCGAGTCCTTGACTGTTTGAGAACCGACGAATTACAGTGACGATTTTTTTACCACTGGTCCATCCTCTGTCTGAGATACAGTGCAATAGAAATAGGATTCCAAGCCATTGATCATACGACAGCAGTAACTAGGCAGTAGTGCCTGCTACCATCGTGGTAGCAGTTAAACTTAAATGAATGAACTGACATATACCCTGTATGTATGTATGTATGTATATACATACGTAATTGTATATATATATATATATATATATATATATATATATATATATTATTTATCATGTTCACCTTTCATAATGAAGGCAATTTATTAGTTATAAAATGTAGACATGTCCTTACATTTGAGAAACTTGCTTAAAACAGGATTTTAATTTTAATGTTTTATGTAATTCAGGACATTGAAATGTTTGAAAATATATATAAATATATATATATATATAGGGTATATTATATTATATATATCTAGATATTATAGTATATAATATATATACATAATTTCAATTTCAGCTTTCAACTGTCCTGAATTACATAAACATTTCATTGAAAACATTAAAAATCCTGTTTCAAGTAAGTTTCTCAAAATGTAAGGGCATGTCTAAAAAACATATAACTGATAAATTGCCTTCATTATGAAAGGTGAACATATATATATATATATATATATATATATATATATATATATATATATATATATATAGATATGATAGATATACACTCATACATACATTTACGTAAAGTATTTGCAACTTTTTATTCCTAATGAAAATACAAGCGGATTTGCCTCTTTGTCTCGCACACCACTTCCTTTAAGAAATTAATCATTAATCGCTTCTTGTCAGTTTGACTGCCATGGCCTTGCAGTACTTGCAGAGTAACTGGCTGGACGAGAAAGTTCACCCGAGGAAAGACACCCAGCCGCCATATTTAAAATTCAGGCCTCATGGCCTCACCTGACCTCGTGGACCTTGAGGTGAAAAAGGGCGCCAAGGGACAGGCAACACCACCTACCAGAATGCTTGCAAACCCTCTCCAGGGTGATATAAGGCACGGATGCAAGGCGAACATGCTCAGACGATCTTGAGACTCTTTCGCGCTCCTCCTGAGCTTCTTTCCCTAGAGACGGGCTGCTGCTTACCCATGTTATTCTTTGTCATAAATCTCATAGCCCTCCCCACCGGCCCTTACCTTACAGACCTTACATCTTGTTCGGGTTGCCCCAGGTCCCTCAGTGTGAGGCACCTCTAATGTCTACCAGAGAGTTGCTAGTACATCTTCCGGTATATTTTGCATCTTCCAACCTTGGATGGCTTGGGATGCAGTTTAGATATTTGTCGAGCTTATTCTTAAACACATCTACGCTCACTCCTGATATATTCCTCAGATGAGCTGGCAACGCATTGAATAGACGCTGCATTATCGATGCTGGTGCGTAGTGGATTAATGTCCTGTGTGCTTTCCTTATTTTTCCTGGTATAGTTTTGGGCACTATTAATCTACCTCTGCTTGCTCTTTCTGATATTTTTAGTTCCATGATATTTTCTGCTATTCCTTCTATCTGTTTTTCCATGCCTGAATTATCATGTAGCGCGTTCTCTTCCTCCTTTCTATGACTATCTAAATTTTTAAGAATTGTAGTCTTTCCAGTAGTCTAGGTCCTTAACTTCTTCTATTCTAGCTGTAAAGGACCTTTGTACACTCTCTATTTGTGCAATATCCTTTTGATAGTGTGGGTACCATATCATATTGCAATATTCAAGTGGACTACGAACATATGTTTTATAAAGCATAATCATGTGTTCAGCTTTTTCTTGTTTGAAGTGCCGTAACAACATTCCCATTTTTGCTTTACATTTGCCAACAGAGTTGCTATTTGATCATTGCATAACATGTTTCCTATTCATCATCACACTAAGGTCTTTAACTGCTTCCTTATTTGTGATGGTCTCATTATTAGGTCCCTTATATGCATATAGCTTTCTTTCTCTGTCTCCATAATTTATTGATTCAATTTATCAGAGTTAAATACCATCCTATTTACCTCTGCCCAATCATATACTTTGTTAAGGTCTCTTTGTAGAGCGTTCCTTTATCTTCATCACAAGTAATTCTTTACTTATTCTTGTGTCATCTGCGAAACTACTCACTACCGAATCCTTAACATTATTGTCTATGTCTTCATCATAATAACAAACAGTATTGCAGCTAACACCGTACCTTGCGGCACACCGGATATTACCTTGGCTTCATCCGATTTCTCGTCATTTGCAATAACTATCTGTTTTCTGTTGTGTAAAAATTCTTTTAACCATCTTCCTACTTTATCCACGATATTGTGTTTTCTAATTTTCTTCGCTAATATATTATGGTCTACTTTATCAAAAGCTTTTGCAAAGTCTAAATTACCACATCTGTTTCATTTCCGCTTTTCATATTTTTGAATCTGTTTTCACGGTGGACTAACAGTTGGGTTTGTGTACTTTTTCCGGGGGTACGAAACCATGTTGTCCTTTATTAAACAAATTATTTTTTATTAAATGTTTCATAATATTTTTCTTCATTACCCTTTCATACACTTTCATAATATGTGATGTTAGACTCACAGGCCTATAATTACTTGCCTCTAGTCTTGATCCACTTTTGAAAGTAGGGGTAATATATGCTAATTTGTGCTCATCATATATCTTGCCTGTATCTACCTTTTGTCTTAATAATATTGCAAGTGGCTTTGCGATAGAATGAACTACTTTCTTTAACAAAATAGCAGGAATTCCATCAGGCCCTGCAGCAGCTCCATTTTTAATTTCATTAAATAGCCTGCACAATATCAGCTTCATTAATATCTATGTCAGCTAAATATTCACTATTTTTCTCCCTTATTCTATATCATTATCTTCATTATCTATTCTAGGGGTGAATTCTCTCTTATATCGTTCTGCCAGTATGTTGCAAATTTCCTTTTTTTCATTCGTTAATCTCCCTTCAATTCTCAGAGGCCTATTTCTATTCTTCTTTTATTCATCTTCTTCGCAATATGAGTATAATAGTTTGGGGTTTTGCTTGATATTTAATAGGGTTTTTTCTTCCAAGTCCCATTTTTCATTTTCTTTTGATTGTATAATCTTTTGTTCTGCATTTTCTATCTTACTTTTTAGTTCTATAACTTTCCATGCATTTTTTCTTTTGCAAGACCTTTTTTCCACTTTCTGATTTTTCTGGAACAAGATCCTTCTGTCTCTTGGTATGCATGAATGATGTTTACTTTTCTTCTTCGGTATATATTTTTCCACTATTATCTCCAATATTTTATATAATATCTCCGTATTTACCCTTATGTCATCACTTTACGAAAATGTTATCCCAATCTTTGTTTAATTCTTTCATTAATTTCTGACCATTTATATGTTTTTACTGTAGAATTGTATTTTCCATATCCTTCCCACTTTTTCATTTCTTGCTTATCTTCTATTTTCACTTGCTTTGGAATGAACTGTAATTCTATGACATTATGGTCTGAAATCACTCGTCAGTTATAAACTATTATTGCTTTTTAATCATAATTCATCTCGTTCACAAATACTAGGTCTAAAGTATTTTCCTTTCTTGTTGGCAGGTGATTTATTTGTTGATGTTTGTATTCTAGTAGGCATATCTAATAGCTTTTCAAATTGCCTCTTATCTTCTGCACTACTATTACTCTCTTTTTTTATATGTATAAGTACAACCACAATCTCCTATTCGTTCTTTCCATTCTACGAAAGGAAAGTTGAAGTCACCAGATAGGAGAATAGTCCAGTCCTTGTGATTTTCTACATATATCATCCAATTTTTTCAATTATTAAGTCAAACTCTTTAGTATTAGGAGGTCTATATATTCTATGTTCATCAATTTTTCAGATTCAAATTCTACCGCTATTAGTTCACATTCTGATTTACTATATTTCTCATATATTTTTCCTTGTTTTTTGTCTTTCCCATATATTGCGGTTCCCCCTTGATTCCTATTTTTTCTATCTGATCTATAAGTTTGGAACCCTTTTATTTGATCATCATTCCCAGTCTCTTGGGAATACCAGGTTTCACTTATATTCATTATATTCCTATTTTTCTTCTTTTCATTTGGTTAGTTCTTCTAAGTACTCTATTTTTCTTTTTGAGTTACTCGTAACTAAACCCTGCGCATTCATCACTATGATGGTTTGCGTGTTTTCTCCTTCATTTAATACTGGTAGTAATAAGGATTTTTCCCATGTCTCTTTCCTGTTCTGGTATGTTGTTCTTTTTTTCATTTCCAGAAATTCTGACTTAAAAAATCCAACTTTTCCATAATATGATTCTTCCTTCATCATAATTATTCATTTTGTGTCTGAATCTGCAATTTTCTCCGTTTCTGCAATATCCTCTTGCATAATAAATACAGTTATTATCTCTTGAGTAGAATTTCGGAGCTGATGCTTTGAAATTTTTTGCTGACACCTCTGCATATCTCATTGGTGGTTTGCTTTTCTCTTTTACCTGATATTCTTGATTTCTCTCTTTTATTTGTTTCTTTCTTATTTTGGATTTTATTACTTGGTTGGTTATTTATTTGATTATGATTCATGGCTACAGGGTGCATATATTTGCATTTTTTGTCGAACTTACATCCTTTTCCTTCTTTTAGGTTTTTTACATATTTTTGGATGCAGATCTCTGCAATCATCCCCATATCCATCTAAGTATGCACATTTACCATATATTTCATAGTTTTGACATATCTTAGGATGTTTGTAGTAACATCTTTCTCCAAATCTGCAATTCCCTCTTTTCAAAAGGTTGCAGATTTTGTCTTTCTTGTCTATTTTTTTTTTTCCTCTTTCCCGTCATTGTATAGATCTGGGTAGAGCCTCTTCGGGATTTGCTTTTTCTGTTGTCATATCGTAATTTATTTCTTCGTAGGTATGCTGCTTTATTGCTCATATGTAGTATCAATGAGTATCTCTGCATCCATACTTTTATCTTGTTCTTTGTTTTCCTTATTTTTTTCTGTCATTTCATTTTTGTTTACTTCTCTTCCGTTTCCTCTTCTTCTTTTTCTTCTTCTTCTTCCTCTCTCTTCTTCTTCATCCTCAACTATTTGTACATTCAATCTTGATTTAATAACATTGTCTATCCATGATAGACATGTTGAACAAAAAATTCTTGTATCTTTTCTTTTCTCAAATCTTGTATTACCTCAGCACTGTGGATGGGTCGGAATGTTGCAATGCAGCACATTTTCTGATTAGGTTTTGTGGATTGACTATGCTATACCAAACCTACACAGTTTTGCATGCTTTTGGCATTCTTTTTCCTAATGCATCAATTATTAGGATATTCACAAGATTCACCTTATTCATTTTCTTTCTTTTGTCGGAATATGTTGTTTATGTATATTTTCTTTATGAGTCTCTTGACCACTTGGATTTTTTTTATTTGGAACTTCTTCAATTATTTTCAAGATGTTTTCATTAGATTTGTTCCAGTTTGAAGGATTATATCCTTCTAATATATCTATGAATGCTTTTGAGGAAGACGAACTCTCTATTTCCAGTGAAAGGTAATGTGCAACTTGCAAGGTTATAACAGTCAGTCCCATCTCCATCTCTGACTTAATTTCCTTTTCATCTTCGTGAGCGATTCCTGTATTGCGTTGTAATTGTATTCTTTGATACTTATGTGGTTTTATAATTGTACCGTGTTGTAGGCTATCAGCCAAAGAGTGCACCAGTGTGGATAACGTAAATGTTTTGTAAGTCAATAATCAGTAACGTAGCCTCTTTTTCTTTCCGAGTAATCAGTAACGTAACTTCTTTTCTTTGTAAGTGATCAGTAATTTAATTTATTTCTTATGAGATCGAGCTGTTCGTTTCCATACGTACACACCACACTCGATCATCAACCACGTGTCTTAATCAACCTGCTCAAGCCCCAATTGCTCTTGTTGCAGGCTTGCAATTGAGCTGCTGTGGATTCTGTGTTACAGGGCCCTTATGTCCCCTTTAAACCTGTAGTGTGATGTAACTCTTTCTAATATGATTTGTGAGTGTAAATATAATTAATTAAGCTAACCTTAAAGTTTACATAACTATTACTTATTCTGAAGAAGAGCCTCAGCCATAAATTTTGCATGAGATTGCTCTGCCTTGTCCAGCCATTGTCATTCATTTCAGGTTATTCCCCCCCCCCCCCCCCCCCATAGTTGCACAAATCCCAGGTACAATCGGATTCATATATATATATATATATATATATATATATATATATATATATATAATATATTATATATATATTGTGACGAAGTGCCAAGTATCTGGTTATTACACTTACCATTCATTAATTGATACCTCACAAAAGCCAGACACCTGAACCCTCATCACAGGTATATACTAAACGACTGAATACCCTAAAGGCAACAGTGATCCCTTAACAACTTACCAGTATTGCAGAAAATCAGATTAAGGTCATCAAAACAGATGTGAGGTTAATCTTGTAAGTAATTAAATTAATCAAAGGGCATCACTCCATCAACAACTTTAAAAGTCTAAGTATTTCCCCGATTCTAAGTCACTTCAAGTTAATTGAAGGAAGACAGATCAATCACCACTCTATGTTTCTACTTAACATCAATATAATCAAATGTAAATATACTGGTTAGAAATGAAAACACTTATAACAATTTTAAATACAAAAATTTATTATTAAACTCAAAATTTATAAGTGAAATTCACAATATCAAGGAAAATTATTGTTACTTGAAAACAAAGTAAAGTTTAATTAATTCTTGAATCAATTAAGTAAAATTAAATCAAAATTATTTTATCACAAAATTCAAGAAAATTAATTCAATCAAAATTCAAAAGTGTTAGGCAATAATTGATATTTGGACATTAATTCACAAGTGCTAAACAATAATAAAACTTGAAAAGAATTCTAAGTAAATGCAAATTAATTCACAGGTGTTAAATTTAATTAAATGTGCAATGATTAAGCAATGAAAATAACTAAGTCAATTAAATTGTGAATGCAAATGAAAATACAGAAAAATGTGGAGAATACCAAAATTTAAAAGGTATTAATCACACAGAACATAAAATAAAAAGATGCACTTCAGTAAGAAAATGAGTAAATGCACAAAAAATAAACAAACACAAAACACAAAAATTTGCAATGTGTAAAAATGTAAATTTCACTCAAACCATTGTAACTATTTAACTATTAGTTTTTACCAAACCTTCGTAACCATCTGTTATTAGTTATTAGTTGCAACTAATAAAAATATAACACACTTTACCTTTTTGGTATACCAATTCTCTTTCTTTGCTGCAGGCTTGTTTACACATTTCACAAAACCAGGCGCTGTTACTCAACAATGTTTGTTCAGATTCCACAAAAAAAACCATTATATAACTATAAACTCTAAGAAATATCAAAATCTGAAATTTAAAGTTAGTTACGAGTGGACCATTCAATAAGTACGAAATCGTTACGTTACTTTAAAATCAAAAGTGCTATGCGATGGAGAGAGAGGGAGAGAGAGAGAGAGATGTGATCGCTTTGAGTATTTAAGCCCGAATGAAAAACTTCTCCCTTACGGAAGCTGGACAGGAGATGACACAAAACGTTTTGGGCAACAATTCTTTCTAGAAGCTTCGAAATCTTACACAACTTTACATACAAAATGTGTAATCTGCACGTTGCTTTGACAAAGACCATTCGCGTATGAGACCAGTCTGTTACAAAAAGACACGTACTCGACTCGATCGATCAAAGCAGAAGTCCCTTATCATATGGGATGACAGAATCCCAAAACACAATGAAGACTCGAGGTCTCTAATCAAACATGTTGACAGATTAGAAAGCAAACAGAGTTTTTGGAGTTCCTCTAATCTCAAGGAGATGAAAGTTACTGAAACAATTCTAGCTTTGAACGGACAAAGAAAATCTCTCTCTTTCTACATTCTATGTGATATATTCTTTTACATTATCTTATGTGAAATCTGAACACACATTTAAAACATCCTCTCTCTAAGCTATCTAGGAATCTGAAAAAATGTTGCAAAATCTTACACACAATACTTTATACAGTCAAAGAGGGGATATATACATTTTGACAGTAGCAATATATATATATATATATATATATATATATATATATATATATATATTATGTATAGTTTTGAAGATTTCAATATCCTGAATTACATAACATTAACATTTAAACCTGTTGGTTATGTAATTTTCTTACATATAAGGAAAAGTCTAAAAAACAACTCATAATAAATTGCTTTCATTTGTAAAGGTGAACATTTATTTGCAGTGTAATTTCAAGTGGCAACAATGGTATAAAGGGAAATGCGTTAAATCCGATTCCGAAGAAGTAACATGTGCCAGCACTGCATCGTTAGAACTGCGTTTATTATTATTATTATTATTATTATTATTATTATCATTATTATTATTATTATTATTATACGCCCTCCATTAACCATAACTGTGACAAGGTCTACCGAACTGCGGTGTACCTTTGAACTGAAGTTCGGGAACCTTTGTGAAAACGACTCACGTTAAGTCCGTTTTGTACTATTCATTTCCAAATCTTACTATAATGGGCATTATGTCTGTCCGTCCGTCTGTCTGTCATTCAATCACGGCCCAAACGGCAGGTTCGATGGGAATGAAACTTGGCAGGGTGATAGTGGGGACCCCTAAGATGTTTATAATTGGGTTTCATCTTACCTCCCACCCCGCCTCATTTGCTAGTCTAGAGGATACTTATTCTCTAGACCTTGGTTTACAATAAAAATGTGTTATGAAATCGTGTTCCTGTTTCAAAGATCAAAAGAAATCACGTAATAGATTTTAGCTTCAGATTAGCGGATGAGCAGTGTATTTCCTTTGTTATTGCTAGTATCATTTATTATGTTAAAAGAATTTCACATCCTTAAACTGAGACCAAGAACGTGTTACTGGTAAGCAAGGCGGGCCATTGTCTAACTATACAATATACTGTGTACAGTACATTTGAGGTTACACACTTGCATATATATATATATATATATATATATATATATATATATACACATGTATATATATACATATTATATATATATATATATATAATATATATATATATATATATATATATATATATATATATATATCATAATAATATATATATATATATATATATATATATATATATATATATATTCTATATATATCTGTCAGCCTGCCTGTCTGCCTTTTTACCTAGGGGATGTGGCACTAGGTGGTGCTACTCCAGTTTTCAGTTGAGGTGGTTAGTGTCATGTACGTCTCCACCTTGGCTGTGACTCGTCGCTTTCGGCTGATCGGCTGACTACCATGCATTTAATTCACTGCCTAGTTTATCAGAAGCACGGTTGAATATAATCAATGAACTGACTGGCGCATATTTAAAAAGAATCATTTTTTTCTGAGTAGAGACTTTTTGTAGCTCTTATCACTATACCACGAGAACAAGAAGGCTTTTAATATTGTCTGTTACGTAACTGATTTCTTATCAGAGACACCCCATATATTAATTTTGGGTATTTTTTGGCTGAATGACTATCTTTAAACATACTTATCGTGACGTATCGTCTGGAGATAGGAATTCTTATCAACAGTACATTGACATCTTGTATTGACGCTGAACAATAGGGATAGTTTACAGTAATAAGTGATGAAACTGACAGTGGAAGAACTTGGTACTGCACAGAAATAATTATTGGCAAATCGTTTAGCTTGTTTAAGAGGCATTGTTCTTGCATTACTCTGAAACTTGTTATCGCATAAACAAATCAAGGAAATTCAAAACTCAGCTGAGGGATGTCATCGTTTTCACAAAAAGTAGCCCTTATCACAGGTAAGCATTTTCCATTGTCAGATATGACAAAATCTCAGCGACTGATCTTTTTGTTCTGTGGGCTTTTGTGTATGCATCATATAATCGGTCCACGTGGCGTTAATGCACCTCTTGCGGCGCACTGTAGGCGTTATTTAAGGTTCTTTGAGGGGTCCCTTTGGCCCCGAGCTGCAACCCCTTCAGTTCCTCTTACCGTACCTCCATTCATATGCTCTTTTTCCATTTTGCTGTCCACCCTCTCTTAACAATCGTTTCACAATGCAACTGATTTGAGGTTTTCCTCCTGTAGCACCTTTCAAACCTTTCTACTCTCAGTTTCCCTATGAGCTCTGGATGACCTCACAGGTCCCAGTGCTTGGCCTTTGGCTTAAATTCTGTATTCCGTTCCATATAATCAGTGGTTTTCAGTTTCATGGCTAAGCTGAAATTTATGTCTTAAAAACTAAGGTGGTTATTTTACTGTGTGACATTCGATTCTTTTCTAAGTAGCTGGAGCAAGCCATGAATGCCACTGGACTTGAAGCTCCCTTCCCCCCTGACTTCTTTTAGATTAATGGTCATGTCATTTATAGCATAATAATGGTAGCAGTTATCTGTATTGAGTTTTATTCAGCTATATAATCTTTTTGTAATCCTTTGTATTCATTACTTTTTCTCGTCATATTCAATATTTACACGATCTCTATTAACAATTTATTGCATTACAATTTAAAATTGATAAAAATCTGCAATTTTCAAAGACGCGTCGCCATTCTTTCAAAATTTCAGACTCATACCAATCAGGTTCTGAATAGTTAGGAGCCTTTACAGGAGTGGAGCATGTAGTATCCTTTTTTAGTTTTTTGTCAAAGAAAACTGCTACGATGGCTTTGTCGGTCCGTCCGCACTTTTTCTGTCCGCCCTCAGATCTTAAAAACTGTAGAGGCCTGCAAATTGGTATGTTGGTCATCCACCCTCCAATCATCAGACATACCAAATTGCAATCCTCTATCTTTAGAAGTTTATATTTTATTAAAGGTTAAAGTTAACCATGATCGTGCGTTTGGCAACGCTATAGGTGCCAGCAACACTGGGCCGTACCTGAAAGTTTCATGCACCGCGGCTCATACATCATTATATACGCTGTAGAGAAAACTCGATTGCGTCGAAGTTTCTTTTTTTATACTTATTTCATATTGCATTAGCCTTGATTAAGTAGAAAAAAAAAACTTCCTTTTTCTCAGCTGGTTTCAGTTTGTCAGTTCCTTTTAGAACCCCTGTAATACCATTCCTAAAAGGGTCGCCATAATAACCTACGGCAGTACAAGTTATGTGATGAATCTTTACAATTCGACACAGAAATGTGCTTGTGGTCCAGACAACTAGATCAGTGTCAGAGTTACATACGTCAAGTTATCAAGTTAACGAAAGTTGAAAATAGTCGTAAATAAAAACCATCAATCCTCTCTATAATGATCTTAATAATGGTGTGGTATATCTCAGTAAATGAGAAAATTCTGACAAACATAGCAGTGGCACTAACATCCGGCAGTTACAAAAAACAATAATAACATAAAGAAATTTGGAGCGTGCAAAAATGCGACTAAGGAAGCTCTACGAATTTTAAGCTCTGTGTGTGTGTGTGTGTGTGTGTGTGTGTGTGTGAAAATTATTCAAATTATATATGTGAGAGCACTTACATGATCTTGCATCGAGAGATGCTATAGCAATGCTTTCGTTTCCCCCCGTGAATCTCTTCTCTCCAAATGCATAGGAACGTCGTACAGCAGACTTGAATGTTGTGGACGATGATTGCATCGTGACCACTCTTAACACTTGCGACTTATTGGCCGAAGGCTTAACCCCTTCATATAGAATGGTTGACCTCGTTGCGTAGATAAATAGGATGAATAATGCCAGGGGCAATCTCTACTCCGTATCCCCAACATATTTGAAGGTAAAGTAGATGAAAGCAACTGGGTAAATTCTGCTGCGGTTAGAATCCCTTTCGTTGGCTCTCATTTTCCTTAACAATGATTTTTGATAACTTCCCTTGAAACAATGAAGAATCCGATAGGATAGGCAACCCGACACCTTAATCTAGCCCAGGCCGATGGAAACCAGGGAAAGGAGCTAGGTACCGTAAGAGGATCAAGGACATAAGAATTGCTCGAGGGATTAATTGCTGCAAAATGAGAGCAAGCTGTACGTACATGAAGATGAAAAGAGTGTCTGGAAGTTTTGAGATCATTAGTAGCAACGGACAAAAGTCTTTACATAGTAAGAGATAAATCCGTTTTCTGTTGCTGAAGTAAAGTAGCTTAGCATAGTGATTCCTAAAGTCTCGAAATAGGAAAGTGGCTGGAGGAGGAAGTGCCAGAAATCACCGAGTGTTCACTTTTATAACCAAGTGGTTAGTTGAAAAGTAGTAGATAGGAGGAGTTAAAGGGGATACTTGATTCTTTGACCGCAGCAGTGTAACAGTACCAAAGCAACAGTACCCCCTTTCCATTGAAAATAAAAAAAATAATAATTCAAAGGGGGAGGCGCTTGTATGTCGAACTGCCATTGTCTCTCCGAGTGACATTTACATGGAAGGAATTGGTCGAGAAGAGGTTAAACATGCATAGTTTTGTATTCACATAGCAGCATAGTCTGCGTTATTGAAACCAGCGCCATTTAAGTTTATTTAGAATAGCACTTAGCTAGGAAAACTAATTTGCCTACCAGTAGTTTGATATTGTTAAACTATAGCAAAAGCAACCTATTGTGTATTATTCATCGTCGCACCACGTATTTCATGGAGATGTCAGTAAGGGAAATACTCAACATTTTGTTGTGTGTGTCCTTTCGAATATGTATGAAGTCTTGGATCGTTAAGTGTGCTTTGCTAATCTTAGGAATTGTGATAGACTAGGTTAGCTCTTTCTTTTCCTTTGCCTCAGAAAATTGATTGACATTACCTGTCACCTGTCGCAAAATACCTACACTCCTGAAGAAGAGCTTTCTTGTTATGCGGAATATCTTAGCAGCAGAATGCAAAAGCCCAAGGGTCCCAAGAGGAAAAGCAGCTCCTTACAAAAAAGAAAATTTATAGGAAAGGAATGTACTATGAAAAACAAATGGAATACATAACGAAATGCAATAGAAAATCCAAATAACAAATAAAATATAAATGGAGGTTCACGTCAGCTTGCTCAATAAAAAAAGGCACCAAATTAGAATTTCTGCAGTTCCAACACTTCATCTACAGGATTAGGAATATCACTCCACTCTATGATTTGGTCACAACGGAATAAAACTTCCTGAAAACTATGTAGTATTGCACCTCACAGAAGATAAGGGAAGTCTGTTGGAATATAAAGCGTACGAAGTATCTCCTGGTGAATGGTTTGTTCTTAGAAGATCTTAACGGAAAAGATGATCAGAATTATGAGATATTTTATACAGTGATATACAGTGAGGCAATTGACAGACTGTGTGAGAGAGATCAGTGTCAAAATCAGAGATGAGAAATTCAATAGAATTCAAGTGCTTCTTAAGCAGTTTGATACACATATCAGCTGATGAATAAACGGGAATAATATTGAACAATAAATGAGAGAATAGAAGGATAAAAACATTCCTCATTCCTTTAGACCCGGGGTGTCAAACTCAAATCCTTTCGAGGGCCAATTATGCACTTGGTAAAGGTCTCGAGGGCCATCAAAGATTTGGTAATTACTTATAGTCAATACTGAAGATTACAACTTATTTTGCTGGTCATCCTTGTTTACCAAGAATACATTATTTGGGTTCATCTGAATTTTCACAAGTAAAATTGGTCTTACCGAATAATACAATACACTAATTATTACAAAGAAAGGAAAATAATGTGGAATAATCTGGGAACACCGTTACTATAGGATAATTACCTGAAATTTCTTTGAGTTTTGAAACAAAATATATATTTTGTTTGTATAAGGTATGTACATATGAATGAAAGGTAAAACTTATTATGTCTCGTTTTTAACAGTTTTAGTAACTTTAGTTAAATTTTCCTCAGTTCTAACAGTTATAGAAGCCCAAGTTGAAAAATCTCTTCGTACCTCGCGGGCACCTGAAGACCATCCCGCGGGCCAAATGTAATGAATTTGACACCCCTGCTCTAGACAGACACATCTCCAAAGCTTGAAAGACTTTATCAGTATACCAACTTTTGTGCAACTGAAGAAGAGATACACCGGATGTTTCTCAAAACGGAATGTGCAGTCAGGAAAGACAACTCAGATTTTAAAAGTGTTATGTGTAGTCATGGAAACAATGTCAGGGAAAAGATTTGGGTAGGACGGATCCAGTGTCCCAGATCTTAATAATACCAGTCGTAAATTGAGTTTTGTTGGCGTCACTTCATCCTCCACAATTTTCACCTTGCTCAAATTCTAAGGTAAATCTCTCTTAATTAAGAGATTCAGCAACCACAGGTTTATTCTCGGATGAGATCGACGCTCATGGATTCTGTTGTAAAAATTCAAAACGAAGAAGAGTTTGTCCTTTGGGTCCTTTGGGTTTACGCTTTCCTTCAGAAAATTGAAGTCAATTGAATAAATTTTTTCGTGAACATTATGTACAGTGGAGGTTGAAATTGTAAAAACGTTGGTAAGTTGATTGAATGAAAATTTGGCAGAATATGTTAGGATCTGATTTAGTCGATGTTTGTGCTAAGTCATCGCATTAAGTTCACTGTGTATACTTGTTTTTATAACATCATTAGTCTCGCTCATCGGAAAGTTCATCTGCGTTGCCGTTGTTACTTGTGAGTGGATTTATCTTGTTTATCTTTTTTATTGATCCTTGAATAGCCACCAAAGAGGTTAAATTTTATTGTAGGGTTGTTGGCCCAGAGAGATTAAAAAGCAGAGGATATTGACTTAAGTATTACTTAACACTACTTCAAAGAAAAATATAATCACAGTTTTAAAGTAAGGTGATGTCCTGGACAGAGAATTCTTTGTGAGTAGAATTAGGCATGATTTAAAAAATTCCGAATACTAATGCAAAGACAACATTATTCTTGTTTTTAAATTTTGAATCACTTAGTAACTTTTGTTTAAAGACGGGGACAGTTATTGCGCCTGCAATATTTCCTTTCAATATGGCGTGTAAGATTTCTCCCTTTCATTAAAGCAGTACTATAGTTAAAAAATGAATATGTACCAAATTGAGCGCGCATTATAAATTCTTATATTAAATATAAAAAAAAAGCCAAGTCTTTGAAGTTTCGCATGAAACCGGATTTTTACAGTTATCTTTCGATAACCCTATGCTAAATTAAGGATATATGGGAACCCTGACCTGCAATATGCTGTCGACAAACCACAACCTCGGTACCCCATCATCATGCAGTACTGTGAACAGACATTTTAGTCCCTAACCAGTAACCCCCGGGCCCCGGAGCCAAAGTTGCCAATTTGTCGCTTTTCGCGCTAGCTTCAGCGCCTTTTTTTTTTTTTTTGTTTTTTTTTTTTTTTTTTTTTTTTTTTTTTTTTTTTTAATCAATTGGGGCGAGATTATTGTGTTTAGCGCTTATTTAAGCTCATTTCTGACTTATTTAGCGCGAAAATTAGCACTTGAGAACAATTTTATTTTTAAGAGAAATATGAAAAGGTGCAGGTCATTAAAAAAAAAAATTAATCATGTCTAGTGCAGGGATATGTACACGTTCACTATTACATACATATCAAATTTGAACTGCATAACCCACTGATATATATATAACTGTAGCACCCATTTGTGAATGAATTAAAATCAGCCTATTGATTGATGAAAGTAATGGTATTTCGGTAACTAAATTATTAGGCTTAGCTATTAGATACTTTTCAGAGAAGTAGAAAAAGAATTGTCGCATTCTTTGACTTAGTAGAATTAGATGACTGTGATGCTTTGAAGAAGTCCTTAAAGAAATTTGGTTTCGAGTTATCAAGACTTTTTGCAATAAGAACAGATAATGCCCCAGTTATGACTGGTGTTAATAATGGGATTTATGCTAAACTGAAAGTAGAAGTTCGCCATTTGGTGCTAATTAAGTGCGTTTCGCTCCCTACATGTGCCTGTGTAAAAATGCTGCAGCTGAAAATCTCCCAAGGGACTCAGACTATATGGTTAGAGAAACATATAATTGGTTCACTCACTCTGAAATTCGCTAAACCAAGTACAAGAATAGTTGTTATTCATTAATAAATGATGGTGACGCTCCTCTAAAACTAATACAGTTCAGCCAAACACGATGGATGTCCATAGAATCAGCTGTTGTTAGAATATTACAGCAATGGCTGAAGCTTAAAATAAATTTTTCCTGCAAATCTAGCTCTTTTTTTAGAGCATGAAAAATCTACAGTAGGCAACTCTGCCCGGAGCTTTCTCTCTCAGTGTACTTTAGCTTTTCGCTGAGTAATATTGTCGACGCTGGTTGAGCACTTCCCAAACCGATGGCTGCATCTTCTTCACTTACCCAAAAAGTAGCTTTGGTAACAGGTAAGGTTAGCCATCAACAGTGCAGTGGCTTGCAGCGAATGAGGATTTCATTGTTATTCACGCCAAAACACTGCGTCATAGCCTATGACTCATATTCTGAAGGCCACGCTGGACGAGTGGTTTTCGAGCTGGGCTGCCAATCCGGCGGTCCTAGGTTCGATTCCCAGCTCGGTCAACGCGGAATCAGAGAAATTTATTTCTGGTGATAGAAGTTAATTTCTCGATTTAGTGTGGTTCGGATCCCACAATAAGCTGTAGGTCCCGTTGCTAGGTAACCAATTGGTTCCTAGCCACGTAAAAATATCTAATCCTTCGGGCCAGCCCTAGGAGAGCTGTTAATCAGCTCAGTGGTCTGGTAAAACTAAGATATACTTTTTTTTTTCTGAAGGTTGCTAAAGAACCAAAACGTTTAGGTAGTGAATGCTATTGTGTAATGGAAGATGCTTCGTTGCAGAACATTTGAATATTCTGTTAGTGTGCTCACCTTTATTTGCATATTTTTTAAAATAAATTTATCAATGTTTAATACTTACAAATTTTGCGGTGATTAACATTGATGTTTGTTTCTTTCTGTAGTTTTTTTGGCTGAAATTATCATGTTATACCTTGCCGAGTAGATTCACATCGACCCTGTATTTGATGTCTAGGCCAGTCCCTTACGACGCTCCTGGTTGGCTGTTGATAAGCCAATCACAGGGCTGGAAACTCTCAGTCTCTCTCTAGAGAGAGAGTCCATATGGGTAGGATCTATGTTCCACCTCTCCTGAGGGATACGTCATTCAAAAGTATCCCTCAGGAGAGGTAGAACATATGTCCTGCTCATGTGAACTCTCTCTCGAGAGAGTTTCCAGCCCTGTGATGGCTTATCAACAGGAGCGTCATGAGGGACAGGCCTAGACATCAAATGCACGGTTGATGTGAAAATACTATAGCTCATTGTAAGTAGTGAGTAATATTGATTGCATCACAATTCACTAAATATCACCTTCAACTTAAAAAAAAAAAAAGTGTACATGTCGAAAATATTCAACATTTCAAAACATTCAAAACTTCAAAAATATTTCAAAATATTCATAATTTCACGCATCTGTGTGGATCCATCATCATCACGTGGCTCAGCCTTATATACTCTATATTTAATTGGTGAAACAAGAATACAATTAGGCTTATATTTAAATTGGGTGAAACAAGATACAATTAGGCTTCTATATTTATTGGTGAAACAAGATACAATTAGGCTACATCTTTAAGCATACTATTCAAAAGACTGAAACTCATCAACAATAAGGTTGATATGTGAAAGTGCCATACGAACTAAAATGAGCATGTGAGTTCTTTGTAAAATATGTTTTCAAGGCAGTTTTGAAATCCAATATGGCGGCAAATGCGTAAGGTGTCGTTTGTAAGCACAGCGGAGCCACCATCTTTCCCAGCCTTCCCAACTCAGATTACAGTTGTAGTCGACGCAATAAAACAACCTTTTGTTGCCTATATTAGTGAAAGTATGAAACTTCTTATTCCCGGGGTCATGGTTTGAACTAAAATTCATTTTCACCTTGTAATAGGTGGTTTTATCTTACTACCATCACAACTGAAACTCCACAGTGCCTATTTGATTGTAATTATACATTTTTTGGTCTTAGGTAATTCACTCCAAATTGCACTTGAACTACGTTGCTGTTCCTGGTTCCTAAGCGCTCACTCCACAAACACAGTTGCGGGGAGCACACAATTACATGGTTTATGAGGTGCAAAGCTTTATTCCCTTAATTGTTTACTTAATTCATTATTTAGTTTAACTACTTTGTTACTTCAAAATGTTTATTTAATCCATGTCTATTATCCCTTTTTTGCAACCAAATTAACCCTGAAAAATTACAGATATTTCTAAAGTAGATACGAGCAGCCAACGGTAAAATGACTCATCGTTGCCAATCTAGTGGAGCTTCACACATACGCCAATGCATTTACAAACTTTCTTTCCATGAATCCTAGTTGTCATAGTAATGCAATAATGATTAAATTGCTCTAATATGTGTATATACTACAAATAGATGCACTAATTTCACTTATTTCCCTGGTTTTGTGTAAGTTTGGAGGGTAAACACATACCATTTGGCAACACTGATAAACAATTGAAGAGCGCGAAGAACGTCTTAGATACTGTTCATAAGCAAAACTGTTGATATTTGAGTCAGGAATCTAGTTACTTTTTCAACAACGAATTTTTTCAAATTAATAATCATGAATATGTAAAAATTTTATACAATTCATGACCTTAAACTACCATTTAACTATTTATTTAAATAATTATCTAGTGCCCTTGGAAAAGTCGTGGTTGGAATTCATTGTTTACGATTTTTGTGAAGAAAGTGCCCCAGAGTCTATGGGTACAAGTGGTGTGCGGATTTAGCACATGGAATGGGAAGTTTATTGACACAAGCGACTCCTCAAACATCAAGATGGCGTCAATCTTCTAAATATTCGTAGTTGTAAGTAAAATTTAGAAAACGTCATGGAGGTAGTGTGCACTACATAGACCCGACTTTTTTAATCTTAAAATATGACCTTAATTTCTAACTGGAGAAAATACTTACTTTGACAAGAGAGTAGAGGTCTCGAGCTCCTTCTCTCACCACAACAACTCATGACAGATGACCATCTCCTGGTGTCAGGACGAGTTAAAGTACTTTTTCAAAGGGTGGCTTCAAACGTGGTGGAAACTGGATCCGTTAGTCCAGTCGGTTTGTTCCCTTTATATTATATATAGTAATATATAATATATTATGTATATATATATATATATATATCTATATAATATCTATATAATGATAGATAGATAGATAGATAGCTATTAAAGATATATATAGATAAGATATAGAGTAGATATATAGAAATAAACTAAATTTAAATATATCTATATCTATATATATACTAATATATATGTGTGTGTGTGTGTGTGTGTGTGTGTGTGTGTGTGTGTGTGTACATATATATATATACAGGCAGTCCCTGGGTTATGACTGGGGTTCCGTTCTTGAGACGCGTCATAACCTGAAAATCATCGTAAGCCAGAACATCATCAAAAAATCCTAAGAAAACCTTACTTTTAATGCTTTGGGTGCATTGAAAACTATGTAAAATGCATTCTTATTGCATTTTTCATCAAAACAACCTTCAAATATTGATTATTTTTTTGCATTTTTGGAGTCATATTTCATCTGCCAGATCAGTGTTGTAGGTGTGGTAACCCTGGAACATGCTTCGTTAAACCCTGGAAATAATTTCTGATAAATATAATTGAAAAGCGCCTTAACCTCGGAATGTTGTAAACTGAGAATGTCGTAACCCAGGGACTGCCTGTATATATATATATATATCTATATATATATATATTATATATATATATATATATATATATATATATACACACACACACAGTGGCCCCCGTATTCGCGTTTCTACGGATTCGCGGACTCACTGATTTGCGGATTTTTCTCTGGACCATATCTACCCATTATTTGCTGTGAATTCGCCTATTCATGGGATTTTCCGACAATAAATAATCACTAATTAGTGTATTTTGATGTTATTTTCATGCCCTAAATACATTTTTATGATACAAAATGATTTACTAATTTTAAAAATATTAATATATTGATCAATACTGTATTAGTAAGTTTAATAAGATTAAATGATATCACATCATAACTAATAATTCTCTCTCTCTCTCTTACAGGAATGTATGCTTTTTATATGATAAATGATTTACTAATTTTCAAACTATTAATATTAATGTAAAGAGCAGTCACTTCAATAAAGAAAATACTACAATGAATTAGTAAGATTTTAGTTTATAAATTTTGAAAATTATGTAAGAATGAAGGAAATCCCAGTCTTCACGCATCTTTCTTTTGAACTCCAGGGTGTGTGTCTTCTCTCTTCCTCTCTTGCTCTCTTCTCTCTATCTCTCTCTCTCTGTCTCTCTCTCTCTCTACTGAGATGAGAGGTTTTTAGGGTACACGTGTGTGTAATATGTTATTACTATTTTGTATATATTAATAATAATAATAATAATAATAAATTAATAATAAGTAATAATAATAATAATAAAATAATAATTCAATAATAATAATAATAAATAAACTGTAATTACAAAAATCATATGTGAAACTATTTTACAAATACTATGATATGATCTCTCTCTCTCTCTCTCTCTCTCTCTCTCTCTCTCTCTCTCTCTCTCTCTCTTACAGAGATGTATGTTTTTGTTTGGATGATGATTCACTAATTTTCAAATATCAATATTAACCCTCTTACGCCGAAGCCCTAAAAACCAAAATGTCTCCCGTATGCCGAGGCGGGTTTGGAGTGAGCGCGGAATCGGAAAAAATAATATTTTCAAAAAATCACAGCGCACTTAGTTTTCAAGATTAAGAGTTCATTTTTGGCTTCTTTTTTGTCATTGCCTGAAGTTTAGTATGCAACCATCAGAAATGAAAAAAATATCATTATAATATATAAATAATGCGATATATGGTAGCGAAAAAAAAAAATCATACATAATTGTATTCAAATCAAGCTGTGCAAAAAACGGTTAAAGCTAACGAGTTACTTTTTTTATCGTTGTATTGTACACTAAATTGCGATCATTTTGATATATAACACATTGTAAAACGATCAAAGCAACACAGAAAAAATATTATCACAAAATGATGCATGAATTCATAATGCGCGGACATGAAAAAATGTTTTTTTCAAAAATTCACCATAAATCTAAATATTGTTCTAGAGACTTCCAATTTGTTTCAAAATGAAGACAAATGATTGAATATTACGTTACTGTAAGAGTTTTAGCTTAGAATTGCAGTTTTCGACCATTTCGGACGAGTTAAATTTGACCAAATGTCGAAATTTTTATATTATATTTTTTTATATGCAAATATTGCAAAAATGAGAAAAGCTACAACCTTCAAATATTTTTGTTTGTATTCTTCATGAATATGCGCACATTTTCATATATGAAACTCTATAAAACACCTAATATGAAAAGGAGCAAATACTAGGAGAATGCGACGTACGCATTTCGGAGATTTGCGGCCGCGAATCGGCGCGCAGAGGGAAAGAAAGTTTTTTTTTAAAATTCACCATAAATCTAAATATTGTGCTAGACACTTCGAATTTGTTTCAAAATGAAGATAAATGACTGTATATTACTAGATTGTAAGAGTTTTAGCTTACAATTGCGTTTTACGACTATTTCGGTAGAGTCAAAGTTGACCAAACGTAGTTTTTTTTCTATTTATCGTAATTTATATGCAAATATTTCGAAAAATAGAAAAGCTACAACCTTCAATCATTTTTTGTTATATTCTACATGAAATTGCACACTTTTTCATATATAAAACTTTATGTAACGGCTACTTTTAAATGGTGCAAACATTTCGACAATCGCAAGAAAAAATTTCTGATTTTTTTCGGAAGAGTTACCGCGCGGCCGTAAGGAAAATTTTTTTTTTTTCATAAATTCACCATAAATCGAAATATTGTGTTAGAGACTTCCAATTCGTTGCAAATTTAAGGTAAATGATTGAATATTACTAGAATATAAGAGTTTTAGCTTACAATTGCGTTTTTCGACCATTTCGGTAGAGTCAAATTTGACCAAAGGTTGAAATTTTTGCACTTATCGTGTTTTATATGAAAATATTTCAAAACTGATAAAAGCTACAGCCATGGGTTGTTTTTAGTTGTAATTTGCATGAAATTGCGCACATTTCCATATATAAAACTTTATGTAACGGCAAATTTAAAATGGTGCAAATATCAGGACAATCGCACGAAAAAAATTTATTCGAAGAGTTACCGCTCGGACGTAAGGAAAACGTTTTTTCATAAATTCACCATAAATCAAAATATTGTGCTAGAGACGTCCAATTTGTTGCAAAATGAAGGCAAATTATTGAATATTACTAGAATATAAGAGTTTTAGCTTACAATTTCGTTTTTTGACCATTTCGGTAGAGTCAAAGTTGACCAAAGGTTGAAATTTTGGCACTTATCATTATTTATATGAAAATATTTCAAAACTAATGAAAGCTACAATCATGAGTAATTTTTGGTT
>NC_087201.1:123822525-123835689 GCF_015104395.2 Macrobrachium nipponense
TGTACGTAAATAGCCACATGAAAGGTGAAGAATCAAAGACCAGGTACCAAGCGCTTTCGTGTATTGCGTACACTTCTTCGGGGTACAAAGTAAAATAAATAAATAGAAACATAAACAAGAAAATTTTACAGAACAAAGATCAAAGCCATTAACAAGCAAATTATCATTACAAATTGTCACTACCAAACAAGTAAGAATATTTTAAAAGTGCTTAAGAACTGAAACTGCAGTTAGTATAACAGGCTGTTGCTAAAAGGTGACATTGTATTTCCCTACAATTTTATAAACAAGGTAACTATCTAATTTAAAAGACCTGAACTCAGATTCATTAGTTGATCGTTAAATGCTTATAAATGCAGATTCAATTATGTTTCTTTTTACAATATGGTTACAAAATATTACTTCAGATGCATTTTTCCATTCTATACTATGGTTAAAATCATTCATGTGTACAAATAAAGCACTCGTCGATTGACCTGTTCTAACTGCGTAACGGTGTTGTTTAAGACGGTAATCTAGTTCTTTACCAGTTTGACCAAGGTAGTTGTAATTACAGCCAGCACAAGGAATCGTGTAAATGCAGCCACTAGTTTGTTTTGGGAATTACGCACAATGTATTTTGAAGTGTTCCTGAATTTTTATATACCACATTTATCTTGAAAGTTTTCAGTAATTTCTGAATAAAAGAAAGATTGACATTATATGGCAGTGTTAAGATATTTTCTCTCACAAAAGGCTCCCTATTGTTAGTGGAATAAAAAATATTTCTAGCTTTCTGCAGAGATTTGTCAATTAAAAACTTTGGGTATTTTAACCTATTTCCTACGTCATAAATTTTACAATTCTCGGAGTCTAGGAATTCCGGACTGCATATCCGTAGTGCCCTTAAAAACATGCTACAAAAAACTGAGAGTTTTACATTAACAGGGTGGTCTGAATAATAGTGGATATATGAACAGACATTGGTAGGTTTGGTAGTGACAATTTGTAATGATAATTTGCTTGTTAATGGCTTTGATCTTTGTTCTGTAAAATTTTCTTGTTTATGTTTCTATTTATTTATTTTACTTTGTACCCCGAAGAAGTGTACGCAATACACGAAAGCGCTTGGTACCTGGTCTTTGATTCTTCACCTTTCATGTGGCTATTTACGTATATAGTATATATATATATATATATATATATATATATATATATATATATATGTACATATATATGTATGTATATATATAAATATATATATATATATATATATATATATATATATATATATATATATATATATATATATATATACATATATATATATATATATATATATATATATATATATATATATATATATATCACACATATATATATATATATATCTATATATATATATATATATATATATACACATATATATATATATATATATATATATATATATATATATATATATACCACATATATACATATATATATATATATATATATATATATATATATATATATATATACTATATACATATATATACATATATATATATATACATATATATAATATATATATACATAGTATATGTATATATTCTTATCATGTAAGTTTGGAATGCAATTATAATTGTGGTATTATGATTAATTCACATCAGAACTTGTGTATCATGTTATGAAATGTTTGTTTTGGTGTGTTCAGATTCCCAAATTTAAAGATGCTAAGTAATCCCACTTTTCATTTTGAAGTACCGTAACACAGAGAGAGTGAAAGCTCATAAGCCTTTTGAAGAGGGTTGTTTTCACACTTTGAGAATGTCTTAGCTAAGCTGATTTCTTTATCGATGTAAACACGTGCATACTTTTTTATCATCGCGGTCGGACCTGTAACGGAACACAAGGGAGCCTTATTCATAGCCATATGTGAACGCAGTCAAAGAGGTCCTGTACTAGCTATCCCTATAGAGATGACGTAATATGTTTTCGTCTTGAACTAGATACTAATCGCCCATACGTTTATGGGGTTAGAGAACCTTATTCATTCGCTTTAGAGACGCAGCGGCGTGCATTAGAGAGTTTAACATTGCTCTCTCTCTCTCTCTCTCTCTCGCTCACTCGGTTGCAAGGCTGTTTCAGTAACTTAACGTAACGAACTGGTCACTCATTTTTATATAATTCTTAGTAATATATGTGTTGTTTGTGGAATCTGAACATAGTATTATATCTATTGGTTTTGTGAAGGCGCCCCAAAAGTGTGAAAGTGTGTAACAGGCCTTAAAGCTGCAGCTGTGTATAAGGTATTTTTACAAATGTTTTGAAGTGCACTTCGAGGTTTTATCATTTTTTTAAACACATTTATCTTTTGCTTTCTTCTTTTGACATATCCCAAATTTTATATGCTTAATGTTTGTACTGTCAATGCTTTAATTGTTTTTGTATTATGCATTATGTTTTTGCATTGTTTTAATTTTGTTTAATTAATTTGAATAATATTCTATTATTTAATTGTTTGACTCTAACACTTGCAAATTAATTTGTATTTAATTAAATATAATTTCAAATTTAATTATTGCTTTATGATTTAATTAATTTTCTTGACAAACTTTGATTTAATTTTGCTTGATAATTAATTCAAGAATTAATTAAACTTTTGTTTTCAAGTAATAACAATTTCCCTGAGATTGTGAATTTCACTTAAAAATTTTGAATATAGAAATAAATTTTTGTATTTAAAATTTATATGAGTATTTTACTACAACCCCAGTATTAAGCTATGTTTTATTTTGTTTAGGTAGAAATATAGAGTGATAATTGTGACGTTTCCCACAAATAAAACAGAATTAGGGAAATACTTAGATTTTAAATTAGTGAAGGAGTGATGCCCTTTAATTAAGATTACCTCACATCCATTTTGTAATAAACTTAGACTGATTGTTTTCTTGACTGTTCAGTGCTATAAGGGATCACTCTTACCTTTAGAGTATTCAGTCGTTTAGTATTTGTGATGAAGGGTCAGGTGTCTGGCTGTAGTGAGGTAAGAAACAACCAGGTACTTGAATGAACTGTGCCCTAAGTACAAAGGGTGTCCCAGACCCAGGAATAAAAGGGTCTCTTGTACTAGCAAGTACAAATGGAAAGTGTAGTAACCAGATACTTGGCAATTTGAGTTAACAGATATTAATGGTGTCCAGAAACAGATCTTTGACTACTTCGTGCACCAAGTATTAATGGTATCCAGACCCAGATACTCTTGCTCACTTCGTCACAAGTATTAATGGTTGCCAGAGACCCGGGATATTTGGCACTTTATTTACCAAGTATCAATGATCCCCAGAAACCAGGGAGGAAACAAATCATATTATCACTCTAGCTTATACTGATGGTGTTAGGAATATATTTTGTTAGAAGAGTGACCATATATTTGTTTTTGCATTTTATTGTAAGAATTGTATTTGAGAAAAATGGCTACATTCGATACTCAGGAATTTTTAGCAGACCCTTCCATCCAAGTGTTGTCTGAAACTACTCTGACTAAGGCACAGTGGAGTGCTCTAGCAGTAGCATGTGGTTGTCATGTGTCTAGTAGCATGATAAAAGCACTAATCAAATGCATTGTCATGCAAGCATTGATAGACTTTGGTAGAATAACTGATGATGATGAGTTAGAACTGGCTCAAGAGTTGTTGAATGTAGCACAGGCTGATCTTATAAATAAGCAAGTAGAAAAGAAAGAGAAAAGTGATGCAGAGTTAGAACTCAGACGCATAGAAGCAGAAGAAAGTTTGATTAAGCTGAAAATACAGGCTGAAAGAGAGAGAATACAAGCTGAAAAAGACAGAATAGACAGGGAAAAACATGAAAGAAGAGAAAGAGAAGAAGAAAAAGCAGCAGAAGATGAAAGGCAAAGGATAAAAGAGGAAAGAGAAATTGCAAGACATGAAAGGGAGATGGAATTGATAAGCGCTAGATCCACATTACCTGCAACACCGTCTAACCCTAACCATGTAATCAAGACCCTGCATTTGATGTAGTAAAAGTGCAGAAGTTAATCCCTAAGTTTACTGAAGAGGCTCCAGATGAGTTCTTTGATCACTTTGAGAAAGTGGCTTCAGGTATGGGATGGCCAGAAGATAAATGGTCAGTTTTGCTACAAAGTGTCTTGATTGGTAAAGGGAGAAGTGCCTATCTAGCCTTAACAGCTGATCAGTGTAAAGACTATAAGGTGCTCAAACATAATGTGCTACAAGTATACCAGTTGACCCCAGAGTACTACAATGAAAGATTCAGAAACTTAAGAAAGGATGAAAAAGTAACTTTCTTGGATTATGCTTATAAAGTGAGAAAGTGTTTTAAAAGATGGTCAGAGGCAGCTAAAGTTACAACTTTTGAAGAGTTAGAAGAGTTAGTTGTTTTAGAGCAATATTTTAGGTATTCCTGAGCATATAAGAGCCTATTTGAGAGAGAGAGAGGTTAAAAACTTGACAAAGCTGCTACACTGAGTGAAGATACAATATAATTAGTAGCAGGCACAATTATAATCCAAGTACCAGAGCCAACCACGCCCAGGTTTTAAGTCTCATCCAGGTTTCAGGAACAATTTTATAAATGGGAAACCTACAAGTAATAATACTCCTCAGCAAGCTATTGTGAAATCCCCATTTAATTTTGCAAGACAGTTGCAAAAGCCTAATGTTGTCTGCTTCAAGTGTGGAAGAGCAGGACACTTCAGTCAGGAGTGTTATTGGAATTATCAGCAGTCCAAGCCTGTTGGTCAAATAGTAAGAGGTGACCATGTTAAACAGACTGTTAAGAACAATGTGGGGAGGAATCCGACTACAGGGAAGACTGAAACTAAACAAGCTGAGTGTTAAGCCATATATCTATGAGGGTACACTCGCAACTCAGGAAGAGAGTGTGCAGGTACCTGTCAAGATTTTACGTGATATGGGGAGCAACCATAGTGTGGTGTTACGTGGTGCTCACCCAATGTTGGAGAAGAATCTCACTGGAGATTCAGTTATTTTGAAGGGTATAAGAGGAGAGGAAGTAACTCCTATATGCCGCTTACACCTGTCCTGTGAATTGGTGACAGGGAGTGTTGATTTTGCTGTAAAGGACTCACTGGCTGTGGAAGGTGTACATGTTCTGTTGGGAAATGAAGTTGGTGGTGTTCCATTTGTTCCTTGTCCTGTAGTGACAGACAAACCGTTGAGGATTAGTCCTACGGTAGAGTTGGAGAAGAATAACCCCCACCTTTTCCCTAGTTGTGCAACTACCTGAAGTATGAGGAGAATTACGACTGTTGGTGAAGAAACTGAGGATTTGCACGCCCAAGATGGATCAAGTGAAGGATCTTTGAACTTAGAACAATTGTTCCAGGGGAGTGATGCCTCCCGAGGAGCTGACCGAGAAGAGATTTCCCAAGAAAATGAAGAATCTGTTGTTCCTGAAGAGACTCCGAGTAGTCAAGGTGTTCCTGAAGATAGTAGTGAAACTGCAGTAGCTGAGGTAGCAGATATGGATAGTTCAACCCTTGAAGTTGGACAGGTAACAAGAGAGAAACTAATGGACTTGCAGAAGAGGGATGCATCGTTAGCTGATTTGTTCTTCAGAGTTGTTGATCAGGAAGAGATGCAACAAACTCCTACCTGTTATTATCTGAAGGAAGGTTTGCTGATGAGGAAGTATAAACCTTCAGATATACCCGGAAATAAAGCTGAATGGGGCGAATATCATCAGATTTTGATTCCATGGCCATTGAGAAAGCAATGTGGTAGCAGTAAGCTCATGAATCTGGACATATGGGAATCAGGAAGACTGTGGAGACCATGAGATATTTTTTCTGGTGGCCTGGACTTCATAAAGATGTTAGCAGGTTCTGTCGAGAGTGTCATACCTGCCAGATAGCTGGAAAACCCAATGAAACCATTCAGAAAGCCCCCCTACAATAATAGAAGTTAGATGAGAACCCTTTAACAAGGTAATTATAGATATGGTTGGACTGCTTCCGAAGAAAGGAAATGAATATCTGTTGACATTAATGTGTCCTGTTACCAGATATCCTGAAGCGATCCCTGTTAGAAACATATCTGCCAAGATAGTTGCTGAGAAACTATTGGAGTTTTTCTCCAAGTTTGGTATACCAGAAATTGTACAAAGTGATAGAGGAACGAACTTTACTTCCAAGTTATTCCATGATGTGATGAACTTATTAGGGGTGAAACAACAGTTATCAACCGCTTATCATCCAGAAACTCAAGGTGCCTTGGAAAGGTTCCACCAGACATTGAAAAGTATGCTGACAAAGTATTGTTCTGAGTCAGGAAGAGAATGGGATGTTGGTTTACCCTTAATGTTATTTGAAGTTAGGAATGCTTATCAAGAAAGCATGGGATGTTCACCTAATGAGATGATTTTTGGAAGAGAAGTGAGAGGACCTTTGCAAGATTCTTGCAGAAAATTGGGTAGAAAATAAGAGAAATCCAAGGAGAGTATGTGAGGAACTTAAGGAAAAGGTTGGAAGAGTTAGAAAATTCTCTTTAGAAAATCTGAAAATGAGTCAAGAGAAAATGAAAAGGAACTATGACAGAAAGACTAAGCTAAGAAGTTTTAGTGTTGGTCAACAAGTGTTAGTGTTTCTGCCAGTCAAGAGATTTCCCCTTACAAATAAATTTCAAGGTCCCTACAGGATCATTGAGATGTTAAGTGATAGAACTTATGTGATTGAAACACCAGAAAGAAGAAAACGACAGAGGAAAATACATGTGAACCTTTTGAAACCTTACTTCTCAGAAACTAGAACTGAAACTGTGTCAATAATACAGACAACTTCATCTACAGAAGGCAATGACGGCTATGAATTGGGAGCTGAAAGCAAGATGATTAATTCTTCAATTTTGGGAAATTTGGAGGATAAACTGAAACATCTTAATGTTGAACAAGGTGAGGAATTGAGTAAAGTGATTAGAAACTTCACAGAGATTTTTGCAGATGTACCCAGACGTACTAATCTGACCAAACATGAAATCAAGATCCAAGAAGATGGAAAATCGTTCAAGCAAAGAGCTTGTCGCTTATCACCTTATCATCGAGATGTTCTGAAGAAAGAAGTTGAGTATTTGCTGCAACATGGATTAGAAGAACCCAGTTCAAGTCACTCCAGTTCTCCATGTGTGTTAGTGAAGAAACCTGATGGCTCCTTTAGGATGTGTACTGATTATAGGAAACTGAATTCCATAAGTATGGCTGACAATTATCCCTTGTCTCTTAGAGATCAATTACTTGATAATATTGGGCAAGCCAAGTTTGTTTCCAAGATAGACTTATTGAAGGGATATTATCAGATACCCTTTGATGAAAATGCAAAGTTGCTGTCAGCTTTTATTACTCCTTTTGGATTGTATCAGTATACTGTATTGCCATTTGGTCTGATGAATGCACCATTGACATTTCAACGAGTGATGGATCAACTGCTAGGATCTATAGAAGGAGCAGGTGTATACCTTGATGACATAGTCATTTACTCTACAACGTGGGAAGAACATCTGCAGATCCTGAAGAAAGTTTTCAAGAGACTACAAGAGGCAGGACTAACAGTCAACCTAGAGAAGAGTGAGTTTGGGAAGGCGACTGTTCAGTACCTTGGGTTTGAAGTTGGAAAAGGCCTTCTCGCTCCGGTGAATGCTAATGTGGAAGGTATCTGTAAGGCTACCCCCCCCCTACTACTAGGAAGCAACTACAAAGATTTTTGGGCAAGGCTGGATTCTATCATCGTTTCTGTTCAAATTTCTCAGCCGTAGTAGCTCCCTTGACAGACTTAACTAGTCCCAAAGCTAAGTTTGTTTGGAATCCAGAATGTCAAGAATCCTTTGAGAAGGTAAAAGTCATTCTAACTTCAAGACCAATGCTTCAAGCTCCAGGCTTTAATAAGAAATTTGTGATACAAGTTGATGCCTCTGATTGTGGAATTGGAGCTGTTCTGTTTCAAGAAGATGAAAATAACCTTCTACACCCTGTGTGTTTCCTGTCTTCGAAACTGAAAAAGCATCAGAAAAATTATGCAACTATTGAAAAGGAAACTCTAGCCTTAATCACAGCATTGAAAAAGTTTGAAGTGTATGTGAACAGACCTAGGAATGAAGAAGTTTTAGTGTTGTCTGATCACAATCCCCTGTCATTCATACAGCGGATGAAAAACCATAATCAAAGACTGACCAGGTGGTCTTTGTGCTTGCAACATTATAATTTGAAGGTTGAGCACATATCTGGTAAGAACAATGTAGTTGCCGATTATTTATCCCGTTGTGAATCGTTGGATTCAACCCTGGAATAACTAATCTTCTGGGGGGGAGGAATCTTATAATGTAAGTTTGGAATGCAATTATAATTGTGGTAATATGATTAATTCACATCAGAACTTGTGTATCATGTTATGAAATGTTTGTTTTGGTGTGTTCAGATTCCCAAATTTAAAGATAATATGTGCTAAGTAATCCCACTTTTCATTTTGAAGTACTGTAACACAGAGAGAGTGAAAGCTCATAAGCCTTTTGAAGAGGGTTGTTTTCACACTGAGAATGTCTTAGCTAAGCTGATTTCTTTATCGATGTAAACACGTGCGTAATTTTTTATCATCGCGGTCGGGCCTGTAACGGAACACAAGGGAGCCTTATTCATAGCCATATGTGAACGCAGTCAAAGAGGTCCTGTACTAGCTATCCCTATAGAGATGACGTAATATGTTTTCGTCTTGAACTAGATACTAATCGCCCATATGTTTATGGGGTTAGAGAACCTTATTCATTCGCTTTAGAGATGCAGCGGCATGCATTAGAGAGTTTAACATTGCACTCCCTCTCTCTCTCTCTCTCAAAATCTCTCTCGCTGGCTCGCTCGGTTGCGAGGCTATTTCAGTAACTTAACGTAACGAACTGGTCACTCATTTTTATATAATTCTTAGTAATATATGTGTTGTTTGTGGAATCTGAACATAGTATTATATCTGTTGGTTTTGTGAAGGCGCCCCGAAAGTGTGAAAGTGTGTAACACCTTAAAGCTGCAGCTGTGTATAAGGTATTTTTACAAATGTTTTGAAGTGCACTTCGAAGTTTTATCATTTTTTTAAACACATTTATCTTTTGCTTTCTTCTTTTGACATATCCCAAATTTTATATGCTTAATGTTTGTACTGTCAATGCTTTAATTGTTTTTGTATTATGCATTATGTTTTTGCATTGCTTTAATTTTGTTTAATTAATTTGAAAATATTCTATTATTTAATTGTTTGACCCTAACACTTGCAAATTAATTTGTATTTAATTAAATATAATTTCAAATTTAATTATTGCTTTATGATTTAATTTAATTAATTTTCTTGACAAACTTTGATTTAATTTTGCTTGATAATTAATTCAAGAATTAATTAAACTTTTGTTTTCAAGTAATAACAATTTCCCTGAGATTGTGAATTTCACTTATAAATTTTGAATTTAGAAATAAATTTTTGTATTTAAAATTTATATGAGTATTTTACTACAACCCCAGTATTAAGCTATGTTTTATTTTGTTTAGGTAGAAATATAGAGTGTAATTGTGATGTTTCCCACAAATAAAACAGAATCAGTGAAATACTTAGATTTTAAATTAGTGAAGGAGTGATGCCCTTTAATTAAGATTACCTCACATCCATTTTGTAATAAACTTAGACTGATTGTTTTCTTGATTGTTCAGTTCTATAAGGGATCACTCTTACCTTTAGAGTATTCAGTCGTTTAGTATTTGTGATGAAGGGTCAGGTGTCTGGCTGTAGTGAGGTAAGTAACAACCAGGTACTTGAACGAACTGTGCCTAAGTACAAAGGGTGTCCCAGACCCAGGAATAAAAGGGTCTCTTGTACTAGCAAGTACAAATGGAAAGTGTAGTAACCAGATACTTGGCAATTTGGTTAACAATATTAATGGTGTCCAGACACAATCTTTGACTACTTCGTGCACCAAGTATTAATGGTATCCAGACCCGATACTCTTGCTCACTTCGTCACAATATATATATATAGTATATATATATATATATATATATATATATATATATATATATATATATATATGCATATATACATATACATATATATATATACATATGTATGTATGTATGTGTATATATGCATATATATATATATATATATATATATATATATATATATGTGTGTGTTACATAAAGAGGGATTTGCTGTGATATATTTTAAATATCATTGTAATGTGATATGCTGTGACATTTCTTAGAATGTAGAGTGTCAGCAATTTAACTTCCCTAGAGACAGTGTTCGAGGTGACGAGCTTTGGGAATGCTGATGTGTCTTTTTGCTGTATGTGCAGGTCTGTGCATGTCCTGTTGCTACAGGTGATTGCAGAGGTGACTTTGAGACTGGTTACAAGCAGTTCATGGGTGTGGACAACGGGTGTGAGTTCGTGCGTATGTGCGAGCTTTTTCCCCTACATATGGGAGTGTTAAGTAACAATGAAGGGGAGATCTGTGCAAGAGAGGCTAGGAGCCAGGATGGCTTTTTCATACAGTATCTTTGTAATTAAGTGATAGTGCATACTGTGTTGCATGGGTAAGCATATTTATTTTGGCCAAAGTTGTGAAATAAATATTGCATTTGAATATTTATTTCAGAGATGTTCTATTTATATGATCTTTTAATTATACTCTTATACTTATTGGGTTGTTCTTCTGTCTTCTATCAGGCGATTCTGGACAAAGGGAATTGATCTGGAGAAGGGGGATTGATCAGGAGAAATGGAAACTGACATTTATTACTGTGGTTTACTGACTATGTTGACTGTGCCTGATGTTATGGCTAAACTAATGTTAGTTATTTGATTAATTACCGAGGGTTATCTGAGTTATTTGGGCTTCTGAGTTTAACATTTTATTTAATCTTTTTGTTAAGATCCTAAGTTATTCAGTCAATACTTTGCTTTTAAATAAATACAAATTTATGTAAGTTCCGTTGTCTGATTTGATGACCTTAAATAATGGAGGTGGGAGGTGTATCGAGAGAGAGAGAGAGAAAGATGGACGGAGAGAGAGAGAGAGAGAGAGAGAGAGAGAGAGAGAGAGAGAGAGAGAGACCAAATGCCTTTGGACGCTCTGGCCCATCGCTACCTTTTAAAATATGAGAAAAGATATATATATATATATATTATATATATATATATATATATATATATATATATATATATATATATATCTATATATATATATATATATATATATATATATATATATATATATATATATGTTTATATATAATATATTATATATATTATTATATATAAATATAATATATATAAATATGTTATATATATATATATTATATATATATATATTATATATATATATATATATATATATCTATATATATATATATATATATATATATATATATATATATTATATATATATATATATATATATATATATATATATATATATATATATATATATATATATATATATATATTATATATATATATATATATATATATATATATATATATATATATATATATATATATATACTATCATGGGGCCCCCATATTAGCGTTCTCCAGATTTTGCGGACTCACTGATTCGCAGATTTTTCTCTGGACCATATCTACCCATTATTTGCTGTGAATTTCCGACGATAAATAATCACTAATTAGTGTATTTTGATGTTATTTTCATGCCTAAATACATTTTTATGATACAAAAATGATTTACTAATTGTAAAATATTAATATTGATCAATACTGTATTAGTAAGTTTAATAAGATTAAATGATATCACGTAATAACTAATAATTCTCTCTCTCTCTCCTCTCTTACAGAGATGTATGCTTTTTGTATGATAAATGATTTACTAATTTTCAATATTAATATTAATGTAAAGAGCAATCACTTCAATAAAGAAAGTACTACAGTGAATTAGTAAGATTTTAGTTCTTTCGAACTCTCTCTCTCTCTCTCTCTCTCTCTCTCTCTCTCTCTCTCTCTCTCTCTCTTACTGAGATGAGAGATTTTTATGGTACATGTATGTATAATGTTTATTAATATTTTCATATGATAATCATAATAATAATAATAACAACAACAACTGTAATTACAAAAATCATATGTGAAAGTATTTTACAAATACTACGATAATCTCTCTCTCTCTCTCTCTCTCTCTCTCTCTCTCTCTCTCTCTCTCTCTCTCTCTCTCTCTCTTTCTCTCTTACAGAGATGTATGTTTTTTTGGAGGGATGATGATTTACTAATTTTCAAATATCAATATTAATGTAAACAGCAATAATATAAATTCATTAAAGAAAATACTAAAGTGAATTAGCAAGATTTTAGTTTAAAAATAAAAAGAATTATGTAAGAATGAAAGAAAATGTATTTTACCCTGCATCTTGTTTTTGAACACAGCCAAGCTGAGTTGGCTGGGGTCCAACAACTGTCAAGTCAGGAGGGGGGAGTGTGTGTTGCCATCTAAGGATCATGTAAATTCTCTCTCTCTCTCTCTCTCTCTCTCTCTCTCTCTCTCTCTCTCTCTCTCTCTCTCTCTCTTACTGAGATGAGATAATTTCTATGGTGCATGTATATGTTTATTAATATTTTCGCATAATAGTAATAGTAATTTGACTAATTTTAAAATTCATATGTGATAGTATTTTAAAGAAGTACAATAATCTATCCATTTCACTCTCTTAAATAAGGATAACCCTCTCTCTCTTTCTCTCTCTCTCTCTCTCTCTTGCCACACGAGATACTAGTATGTCCTAGTGGTAACTCTCGCCCTCTGTTTGGGCTGGAAGTGTATGTATAAATATATCTTTAAGGACATTACATTTTATGGTAAAAATAAAATAATAATATGCAGTACTAGTTTACAAATAATATTAAATTTAATGAGATTAAACAGTACATAACATCTCTCTCTCTCTCTCTCTCTCTCTCTCTCTCTCTCTCTCGTTCTCTCTCTCTCTCTCTCTCTCTCTCTCTCTCTCGTATGTTTATTTGTTTTTTGTAGTGTAAATAAATGATTTATCTTATAACTAATTTTTGAAATATTAATAAGATTAATTAAGAATAGCGATTCCCAGTCTTTTTATCCACTTGGAGGAAGGTGGACAGGGGAGTAAATGACAGTTTGATATAC
>NC_087201.1:123836189-123868689 GCF_015104395.2 Macrobrachium nipponense
ATTTTTACCCCCTGTACATGTTTTTAACCCCTTGTCAATTTTACCCCCACCCCCTTCATTCCTTTTACCCACTCTTCGTTTTTTTACCCCCAGTTCATTTGTACCTTCTGTACATTTTTACCCCCCTGTCCATTTATACCCCCTATCCAATTTACCCGAGTCCGTTTTTACCCCCGTCTATTTTAATCCTATTCCTTTTTCCCCTTGGCAATTTTTACCCATGTACATTTTCCCCCATTTATTTTCTCATAGTCTGTTTATACCTTTCTCCACTTTTACCACTGTCCAATTTTCTTCCTGTCAATTTTTACCCCAGTCCATTATTCCCCTGTCATTTTTCCCGTATCCATTTTTACCCCGTCTGTTTACCCGCCCCCGTCCATTTTCTCCCTCTCATTTTTACCTCAGTGCTCTTTTATCAGTGTCAGTATTTCCCCCCTGCTGATTTTCCTTGTCAATTGTTCCCCTGTCCATTTTTCTCTCTATCCATTTTTTAACCTGTCCACATTTAGCCCCGTCCATTTTCCCTTGTTCATTTTTACCCATGTCCATTTTATCTACTGTCCATTTTCCCTCCATCCATTTTCCAACCTGTCCATATTTCCCCCTATCCATTTTTTCTGTCAATTTTTCCCCTGTCCATTTTTCCATAATTATCCATCTCCATTTTTCACCCTGTCTAATTTTTCATTTTTACCTTTGTCCATTTTTTCATTTTTGCCCTTATCCATTTCCCTCCTATTCATTTTTACCCCTGTTAATTTTCGCCATATCCATTTATACCTCTCTACATTTTTCCATTTTTACCCCTGTCCATTTTTCACCCTGTCCATTCTTCCATTTTTACCCATATTCATTTCCCCCTTGTCCATTTTCCCGGTTTTACCCCTATCCATTTTCCCACTCCCTATTTTCCCCCTCTCCTTTTTACCTCTCTCTACCTTACCATTTTCCCCCCTGTCCATTTTCCTTTCCCCCTTCTGTCCATTTTTCGTTTTCCCCACTGTTCTTTTCCCCCCTTGTCCAAAGTCCCCCATGTCCATTTTTACTCCTATCCATTGTTTACTCCTCTGCATTATTTCCTATGTCCATTTTTCCCCTAAAGCCATTTTTTTTTCCTACTTTTATCACCCTATCATTTTTGTCCTATCATTGTCTTCTATCCGTTTTTACTCCTGTCCATTTATCCTTTTTTACCCACTGTTCATTTTTACCTCTTTCCATTTTTCACCTTTTCCCTCTTTTTCATTGTTTCTCCCTGTTTACCCCTATCCATTTCCCCCTGTCCATTTATTTTTCACTTTGGTCCATTTTTGTCCCCATTGTCCATTTTCCCCTATTTTTACCCTTATATCATTTTCCCTCTCCATTTTTTCTTCTGTACCCCTTTCCATTTCCCCCTCTCCATTTTTCTCATTGTCTATTTTCCCCCTGTCCATATTTCTCCTTGTCCATTTTTCCATTTTAACCCTTATCCATTGTTCCCCCTATCCATTTTTTCATTTTTCCCTTTGTCCATTTTAATCCCTATCCATCTTCCCTCCTGTCCATTTTTCCATTTTTACCCAAATCCATTTTTCTATATCCATTTTTCCCCTTGTCTGTTTTTCACTTTCCCCCTGTCCAATTTTCCAATTTTCCCACTGTCCTTTTTTCCATTTCCCCTACCCCTTCTCCATTTTTAAGCTGCTCTTCTTTTGTCAGTTCGTAAGTGGAGTCTGCCATATTTCATAATTACGGTGACTTTTATGTGTTTGCGACACTGTTAGATTTCCTATGCTGAAATGTGTCCTATTTTTTTCTTATGCTTTACATTTTCTGGTTGTTGAGGAATAATTAACCCCTACTCTCCCACCATGTTTCTTTTTTATTTTTCATTTTTTGCGTAGCCACCTTCATGCAGCAATAATATGTTATTAATAGGTTTGTTTTCCCCTAACAATGTCAGTGAGGCAACATTTTAATTTATAATTGCTCCGTTCGAAAGTTTGTTTAAATTCTTTGTGCTTCTGGTGATCTCTTCCTTGAGATGTCTTTGCCTAGGGAGTTCATATATATATATATATATATATATATATATATATATATATATATATATATATATATATATATATATTTCCCTCTTGAATAACAGTCCTGCAGTATTAGCCTAGAGTTTCCCCATACTTTGACATTCGGAAATTTAATGTAGTATATTACATTGCACCTCGTAATGGATTCAAATGCCAGTACTTTATAAAAACCGTTAGCATTGGTGAAAGGATGGATCAATGTTTTGATATATGTTGTGGTCATGTTGAATGAAAAAGTGATGATCGGTTGGTGAAAATTATAATTCACAAGTTTTAGGAGGGTCGAGAAAAATTAGGCCTAAACGAGGATAAATATATGGCGTGAAAAGAGGCATTTAAAGTGACTTGATATCCAGGAAGGGTGAAAATGCAAGCAAGAAAGAGATGAACGTGTGGGGGGTGGGGGGGGCTGTTCGACTCATTGCTGATGTGCTCTCTGTGTTACATTGTAGTTGTGTAGTCCCCAACTTGTGTGACCAATACCAAGTCACAGTCCGCCGTTAATATTAAATGTCAACATTGCACGTTCAGAGTATACTTGTTAGATATTTGAGTGCTGAAACTTTCGGAAACGAACTATAGCTCTGTACGTTCTTCAGGCGTCATCCTAAAACCCAAAATGTCAGTCATAATGTTGTGCGGTGTGTGTTACTTCATAAACGCATTTAAAATTATACACTGGCAAAGTACCCCATTACTTGTCATGCATGATTGCTCGGTAGCTTAAAGTAATTTTTCATTTTAACTTTATTTTTTCAAATTAATGCAGCCGCTTGTACTGACATAACGCCTGAAATACAAAGCCGAGGAGAAAACAAGGACTGGTATTCATATGCTATGAAACTTTGTTAGATATTAATATAATCGGTAAATATTGCTTTCTGGTACTACGTGTCGTAGTTTTTTGTATGCTATTGAAAATTGAAAATAATGTTGATTGTAAGTTCTGGACATTACTAAATACATTTTAATTATGCTAACGATATACGCGGGAACAAGTTAAAATAAAAGACACGAGAGGGCCTTCTATGTTTAACGTAATTGACATCAGCAACTTTTTTCCTGAGTAAAATTCATGTCCTCAGAATTGATAGATGAAGGTACTACTTGTTTTCACCTGTATGTAGATAGTAACGTTTTTTATAGCACTGAGTTCTTAATATTCTTATATTGTAATAATGAACAAATATTGTTCATAATTTGGACATGTAATATTAAACTGATTATGATTTGATTACAAGCTTTATATCTAAACTCACTGGTAGTTAATTGGAATTGGGTGGCCAAACTGATATGCAGGGAGATGGTTCGTTGACGCTGTAATTGAGTTGCAGACATGGGAGGAGATATACAGAGAGAAAGAGAGGGAGAGAGAGAGAGACGGGGTTGTTGGGTAAAACACAGACGTTGAGAGGGAGATAAGCAACTTTACTCATGTGAAGTTTCTGATATGTTAATATTCGTTTAGTTTTCTGTAACAAGCCCCATAGTTTCGATAGTTCAGATATAGGTATTTCAAATACATTTTCTACCGATAGCCTGAGGTTCATCCAGTCTCTCTCTCTCTCTCTCTCTCTCTCTCTCCTCTCTCTCTCTCTCTCTCTCTCTCGTTACTGCATTACATCTCATGAGCAAAATTTTTGTGGGTACGGTGATTTTTATTATAACCTGAAAAGAATTGATTTACATAGCAGAAGTAAAGCTTTTGTTTATTATCTTTTAAAATCCCATGATATACCGTATAGATTAATGAAAAGTACTATTTTTATTTTAAAAAACATCTTATCATGCTTATATGGAATAGTGAAGATAAACATTATGACTTCCTGGTCTAGATAAGGTCTTAAAATTCACCTTGCCGAAGTTCTGTCCTCTGTATTCAGGCACGTGATTATTAGTGTCGGGCTTGAATTCAAACCTACGAGCTCATTTGTCACAATGATGACTCAGGAAATATATCTTAGTGTAGAATAGTATAATCCTAATTACCAAGTGTCTGGCTACTTCATCGGCCTATCTGTGACACTTTGAGAAAGTAAATGAATTCAGGTATTCTCTCAACATTAATACGTTTGCATGTCTGCAAATGTCACCGTACGAATACTCCAGTGCTATCTTACAATCTATAGAGCCTGGGTTTTTCCTCTAGTGTTTGTTCACGGTCCCTTGTGGTATTTTTTAGGGGGATTACATATGTATATACACACATTCCAGGCATGCCGGTGTTCAGAGTTCATTTAAAAGCAGGCGATGGATGAGGAAGGAAAAGGAATATGCATAATACCGATATCTCGCTAAGTAAAACAAAACAAAAAGTGTCAGATAATTAACAAAACCTTTATTTTCAGATTTATTGCTATGAGAGAAGGTTTTTTCGTTTTATATCACTTCATTCATTTTTTGTTTTGTATCGTGTACTCTTTTACGGCTTTTGCGTATTTGTATTCCTAATTTTGTTAATGCTTTAACCATCGTTTTGTCACTTAGCTCAGAATTATATGGAATAAATTCAGTTTCACTGATTTCTCACTTATGAGGCCAATAACTGTTTGATTTACGATAGTGTTGTCATCAGAGGAATGTTGTTATTATGTGCTTGGAGATTAGAGAAACCTAGAATTGTCCATTTTATATATATATATATATATATATATATATATATATAATATATATATATATATATCAAGCTACAATGTCCTTTAATATCTAATTCGCTCTACCTCGGAATTTTTATAAAATTTTCATATATGCTTAACCGAAGGGGAATTTTTTCCTCGATAATAGATTTACCTGTACTTGGGCGCGAACGCAGGTACATTTCAAATCCAGGCTCATCAGTGAAGCTCTTCCCACCCCACCTACGGTGGTGGTGGGGTGGGAGAGCGTCACTGATGAGCCTGGATTTGAATGTACCTGCGTTCGCGCCCAAGTACAGGTAAATCTATTATCGAGGAAAAAATTCCCCACCCCTTCGGTTAAGCATATATGAAAATATATTAATTCCGAGGTAGAGCGAATTAGATATTAAAGGACATTGTAGCTTGATATATGTATATGAATCACGGTAATGTGATATGACTTATATATATATATATATATATTATATATATATATATATATATATATATATATATATATATATATATATATATATATTATATATATTATGATATAAATTTTTTATATTATATATATATATACATATATATCTATATATATATAATATTATAATAATATATATAATATTTAATATATAAACAGGATGGAGAAAAGCCAGCGTAGCATTATTTAATTTATTATCCAAATTTTCGAGACTTTGGGTCTCATCTTCAGGGCTATCTCTATTTGAGTTAAAAACTAACTCAGTTTTTAACTCCAATAGAGATAGCCCTGAAGATGAGACCCAAAGTCTCGAAAATTTGGATAAATAAATTAAATAATGCTACGCTGGCTTTTCTATATGCTTTTTATATTGAATCTACGGCGTTCCAGATGCCCCAACCTTCCTGTCTATATCTTATTATATATATATATATATATATATATATATATATATATATAATATATGTATATATATATATATATATATATATATATTAATAATATATAATATATATATTTTTTTTTTCCAGGAAACAATGCGCAGTTTATATCGTTACATTGGAGTTATGTCGATCACTCTTTGCCAAAGCACCAGTTATGCGTGATAGGTTTATAATTTATACACTGCACTATGTTAGTGCACCGGTTTTTCTGTCGAAGACTATCAGATGTACATTTGTCTTTATTTTTATATAGGCTTTTTCAAAGTTTCTGCATCGACCCCCGAGTTGTCCTTTAGTGAAAGTTTGATTTATTTTCAACGAAGTTCAAATATATTTTTTTTGTATTCAACAATATACTGCGATATTTTCAGTAGGAATTTGCTGTCAGTGTTGCGTTGTGCTGGCGTTTTATGGCAAGCAAGCAGAAAAGGAGCAAAATAACTCTGGGGTTATGAGAGCCCGTGGCTCCGGTCTCGTCCTGATGACTCAAATCCCGGCCAAATGGAATACTACAACAGAAACAAACAAGAAAAGGAGTAGGAGCAGATGACGGGGAAGGGACCGAGAAAAAGATAAATGTACAGATAACATAACCCTGACGGCTGCAATGGAGGTTCCAAACCTCAATTATCGGGGGATTAGGATAGCATTATGGACCCGTCAGTGATCGGTTTCATCGCCATCTATTAGAGAACGCCGCCTGCATTGCATCCCTGGTTGTCCTCGGAGCCTTTGTTATGTCATCTTGCCTGTGGCACGTGGTAGTACTTGAACCAAAACATTTGCACAACGTTTTGCTGCAAGAACAGGACCTTGTCATTTTTTGGAGGGCCAGGCAGCTGGAGAAGAATATTTGGGGGGGTCTTCCCGCGCTGTTGCATGAAGTACCTTTTCTTTCATGGGTAACATATGCATATATTTACACATTATGCACACGTATGTGTTTACTTATTTGGGCTACAATGGTATTTTCCTTGCTTCAACTGATTGTTGCATGTGTATATACACAATAGTAACACGTTGGCTTGTACTATATATGCGAAATAGTAACACATTTCGCTATATTGATGGCCGTCCGAATAGCGAAATTAAGCAACAACGGGTTTGGCAGTACTTGAATGGGTGACCACCACTCATTGTCAGTTGCTATTGGCAATAAGACCTTGGCAGTACCCGCCGAAAACTGGAAGGATTGCCCATGTGGCCCTAAAACTTCCGGTGGGTAAGGAGTTTGGCTAGCAACCTCGCCCTAAAAATACTGTTTACGAAAGCTGGAAGAGTAACTCCTGATACCGCACTTTCTAAAGGGAAAAAGGCACACACACACACACACACATATATATATAATATATATGTATATATACATATGGTGTGTGTGTGTGTGTATAAGTTAGTCAACTATAATTCTGTGTAGGAAAATACTGCATATTTTTATATATATTTCTTCATACTGAGTAATCCTATATCTATCAATATCTGTCTATAAACACACACATATATATATATTAAATTAATATATATATATAATATAATATATTATATATATTATATATATATATATATATATATATATATTATGTAATCAACTGGAATTCAGTGTGGGGAAATACTGAATATTTTTATTCATATCTCCTCCTACTGAGTCCTCTAACTTAGATTTAAAGATGTAGTGGACACTTTTGTAACGAGTTCAATGGAAAATACGGTAGCCTCTTTTAAAGTTAATATTTTAGACTGTGTCCAAACCGACACGGTTATGACAGGTCCCACGACCATGCATTTTTTTTTTTTCGTAGCAGGCCTCATTAACTACCACATCTGTATCATCGGTCCTATTGTGTTCTCTTATCGCTGGGAATCGCCAGTCCGCTCATTAATCGGTCTTGTCTCTTTCTTTCTCTCTGTTCCCCTTATAATCTTGGAACGTCTCATTTCCCCTCTCAATGCACTTCCCCTCTTGTGCAGTTTCCGGCCAACGCTTTCCCCCTCGCCGAGTCCTGCAGGGTCACAATGCAGGGGCACCAACCCTTCCGATTCATAATGGCTGATGCCTATGAGGCAATGCAGCCATAAATTATCACGAGTCGAGTGCTTTGTCTCACGGCTGGGGATGAAAGGGGCTGCGGGGGGAAGGGGGGTTAAGGAACGAGAGGGCAATGCAGTTGGGTGGGTAGGGAAAGAGGGGAGGAGGGGGAAGTTGAAACGCGTAGTTAGTGACGAAGAGCTTAAAAAAATAGTGCAAAAAGAGAATACGAGCAATGTTGTGGTATCCACACTGAATGCGTCACTTTTGAAGAATCTTAATATGGCTTAAGGACACTGAATCATACATGTTAAGATGACCATGATGATAAATATTTTGACGAAGTTAAGATGACGATGATGCTAAATCTGAAGTAGTTGAAGGCAGAAGTGTGGTCATCGACAGCTATAAAAAAAACAGATTTGTTCGTGATGCTGACATGCAGCTACACCCACTTCACAGTAAACATTCCTACTTATTTTACAGTCCCTATTCTTCTTCATCGACAGTAATCATATTTTTACTAATATATTTATGTCAGTGTTTCTCTCTCCCCTAAGAAGTAACAAACATGACAGCATTAAAATGAGTGGATGACGAGTATCTAGTGTTAGGCTACGCTACTTACTTGCTTTAGAATGCCTTTCTGTATTATAGCAGCGATTAAAAGGTATTTTGTCGAGTAGATTTTTTGGTTTTTGTTTATTTCTAACGCGACATTGCAGTTCAATAAATTTAATATTGTGACGAGAGCTCCTTCTAGTTAGTGTAACTGACGTGCAATGATACTATCTTTGTTTGTAAGCCGTTTATAAAGTAAATGACAATGAACAGAAGTGAAAAGTATGAAAATAAGTTTTGAACGTTAGGTGCGTTTGACATATTGTCTCAACTTCTTAATAACACTGAAATTCAGGAAATTTTTTAAAATCATGGGGCCCATTTGTTCAGGCAAGACATCTAGTTTTAAATCAAAGTCCATTGATTATTATTCACAGGGATATCATTTTTTTTATGACGCATGTTATGCGGGCGGCATGCTGCTTCGATGACATTCCCTACCTTACAATTATATGCATTGAAGGGATGAACATCCTTTAACCCTGTGGTTCTGGACATCTGCTTATAGTCACGACCATAAGCGCGAGACAGTTTTTCGACCAAACCTCAATATGATGGACGTTGCAGATTCGATATGCCAGATAGGAGCCGACGAGCGATCAAAATTAGTTGTGACTGACTCGTTAGTAATGACAGGCCAGTCCGTCATCTATTCCAGGACCATCAATTAGCCGGCTGCATTGTGGGACTGCGTCCGGGAGACAAGACGTGAGTGATTTGCTCGTCTCTGTCATACACCAATGAATGATTTAATATTATCATGGATAATTTTTCGGATATGCTATGAAGAAAAAGAAGCAGCACGCCGTCCATCACACTTTGACTATTATCTGAGAACATATTTCAAGTATTACAACTGATTTTTCTTGCGAGGTTACGGAAGAATACGCGTCTCGTGTGAATTCGTGCAAATCGCCATTATTTTTCTAACTTGGTTGTTTTAATCTTTGCATGATTCGCTCATATTGGGTTGAAGTTCAATATTTTTTAATCTGAAATTTTGAAATTAATATTGGTGCAATAATACATTAAAATATTTTTACTCTAAAATTTTGAAAGGACTATTGATTCAGTAATATATTACTTTCTTCATGGCAGCATTACATAAAATATTAATGAGTTTGAAATTAATATAGATATTTTATTTAGGTAGATTAAAATGTTCACTGAAATGTTTCTTGATACTGTATTGCTAGGGCAACGTGGAAGCTTTTGCGGTCCTGTGATAGTTTGTTCAGATTTCGAAGGAATAACGGTATTATTTGATTATTATTAATAAGGGTATTATTTTATTATTATTAGTTGTAGTATTATTAGTAGCAGTCGTAATAGTAGTAATATTGCGTATGTTAGAACGTTCCTTAATTGATAATTTCTCTTGTTTATATTTATTTATTTCTTTTGCACTTGGCAACCTCGCCTCCAACATGTGACAATATTTGAATGCGGTCATATAATGTAAGAATAGCTTGATCCGTAGCCCATAAGTGGCTCAGCATACCGATTTCCTTGCAGTCTCTGATAAAAACACCAAGGCTCCCCCAAACTTATTCAAGTTTTGAATATATCAGGTGTCAGTAAAAGAAATTGAATGCAAGGAGATCGAAATACCCTAACGGCAAATTTACTTTGACTTTTGATTTATAAACAGAAGACTCTTAAGTTCTTCACCATAATATATAGTAAAAGGCACCATTGCATTACAATGTAGTGACTTATCTTTATCAGGAATCACCTTTTGATTGCTATGAAGCGACCAATGTTGAGGAAGTTATCGGCGCAGTAAGTTGAATCGTGGTTGCAGCAGTTAAAATATAAAAGTGCTGGTGGTATCTTTCTTACTTTTTCTCTGAAACCAACCCCTATTGCGAGAAATAGTTTTAATGGTGAAATTGCGCGTGTATGGGCGCGCGTGCGTATGTGTGTGGATCAAGAGTGAGAGATTGAGAGAATGGAAGAGTAGTAAAGAATTCACCAGGGTTAGCATTTAACTACCAGATATTCTTGGCTGAGAATCTGTTATTTGTTTCCCCAAATGATAATTTGTCTCACGAACGTTGTATGTAGTAAGTGCGCCTTCCGATAGTCCTTTCCTTTCCCCTCTACCGTTGCACTCCCATGATCCTCGATTGCCCATCCCCCCAATGCATGGCATGGCGTCCCATTCCACTCTCCGGGGAGCTCCCCCTCCCCCTCCCCACCCCCAACTTGAGTGTCTCCCTGAGCACTGCCCTCCCGATGCAGCTCTTAAATCAGTTGCAACTTTCATAAAATGATATTGACAACAATGCAGACAAGCTCCTAAAATATGTCCCCTCCCAGGCCTCTTCTCTTCCACCACCCACCGCGGTTTTCTCTTCACCCTCCATGGCCGTCTCATCCCTGATACGGTGCAGATACGTCGTCAATTTATCTCTTTCCCAGCGCGGAAGAGTTATGGCTGGGAAGGAATGGCGGGGGAAAAAAGCGAGATGTGAATAACAAGGAGAGCGCGAGAAACTCATACCAAACCAGTTATAAAGGTTTGCTATATTGCGAGGGAGGAGAAATGAAAGAATGTGCTGGTAAATGGTTAGAATTTATACGCCATTGAACTGTTTTCTGATGCTGTGCTTCTTAGATATCATTTCAACTATTAGATTGCTTTGTAACAAAACCCATTCCACTTATGTCATCGCAGTGCCGTGGATAAAGAAAACAGGACGAAGATGCAAAGAGAGGGGACGAAAACCGGGAAATAGGAATAAAAGCGGAATAAGAAAAAACAGAAGAAGAAGAATGATATCGAGTGGGCCGGATGCAGCTCCGTTGGGAAGGGGTCGCTGCCGTGAAGGGGGGGGAGGAGGAGGCGGCTAGTGGCGGAACCTGACATTGCATAGACGGGAGAGTATTAGACAAAGGACTCGGTGACTGGGACAAATTGGACGAAGGAGAGACTTAGGGATAAATTATGGCTTTATGGAGCAAATGCAGTATTATTCACGGCCATTTATGCACTTGGTAATATTGGAACAAATTTGTTGCAGTTATTCAGGATATTGTCTGCAGTTCATTGTTGCATAAGATGTAGTACGTAATGAATAATTCAAGACACGTGCCTAGTGCTTTGTCTCTCCGTATTAGAAGAATTTGACTATAATGCAGATTGGCTCTGCATTTTAAGATAGGCTGTGGGATGTGAATTCACTTCGTATGCAGGTAATGAATTCATTTCATGTTCATGACATTTGTTTATTTTACAGAATAAACGTCAGATTTCTATTACTTAAGTGTTGTGATAAACTTTGTCGGCGAATACTAAGCTATCAGGAATACGTTATTTATTTGTCTTGGAAAAGTGCAACTCATCTTCACAATTAAATAGATTTTTGTTGATCGTCATAATCCTCATTCATAGTATCATAGTATTGTTAACGACTTTCGCTACAGTTTTCCTGCATACGAATTGAAACCTGATATTTCTGTTTTTACAATGATACTTGAATTATGAAGAAAGCTCTGCATACCGTTTGTTGGCAGATGCTAAGAATTTATTGGTGTATTTGGTTGAAAACATGGGGGAGGAAATTCGATACTGTGGTCCAGACTAAATGAGTTAATGCTACGGGGAGTCAGTAAAGCACACTGTCTGCCATGAAAAGAGAATGTTTTCTTCTTCACTTGTTGATGGTGATTCAGACAAGTTAATGTAAGGCACCGTCATTTAAGAATCCATGATATGCTTTGTTTTGAAGTGCAGTAATTATGTGCGAGCTGATGAAGGAGGAAATTTCTGGTTGGTTGCCAGTGATAATTTCGACTTCAGTATCGAGGACTATTTAAATACTATAAAAATTGTATATAATATATATATTTTTAAAGAATTTCGGGTTGGTCATCAAAAGTAGATCTGATTGTCAAGTGTATATCGACCTTTAAATGATTATCAAAAAAGTTTCTTTCTGTTGATTAAGAGCAAATTTCTGTTTGTTTACTAAACTGTTATCCAGAAAAGCTATTAAATGATTATTAAGGATGAATTCTGATTTTTATCATTATTACTAAGTAGATATAATTTACAAGGAGATGACTTTGAAAAGTAATGAGTAACTGGTTGTCAAACGCATTTTCTAGTCGTTTATCAAAAATAGATTTCTAGATAGTTTACGAACTTAGTGTCAAGCAGATATGCAGAATTGATTTATTGAAGTATTCTATTAGAAAGAGAGCTCGCGCCTTTAGCCTTTTGGTTAAATAGAAGCATGTTCAGTGTGAATGGAACTTCCTTAGGTATGCGAACAATATTTCACATTAGGGTAAATGTTTCCTTCATAGAAGTCGCTCCAGAGGCAATGGCTGCAGAAGCTAGCCACTTATTATATTAAAAGATCTGTGTCGTTGGCATTACATGATGCAAAACGGGATTTTATTATATACTACACAAACACGCACCACACACACACAACACAAACACAACATAGATAGATAAAGATAGGATATATATATGATATATATATAGATAGATAGATAGATATATATATATAGATGACTGGTAAAAAATGTGCTGTAACAAAAAAGAGTTCCAATTATAATAAAAGGCAGCCATAAAAACACCAAAATAGAGAAAAAATAGTACATATATTTCAGAGAGGCTGTCTCCCTTTCCGGTAGCTGAATGAGAAAAGTTTACAGAAAAGGGGTGGTATTTATACCAAGAGGTCCCATCCACAAACAAGCCATTTTAAGTCACCCCCGCTGATAATCTTCCTTTAATCTTCTTAAGGGTTGGTTGATGAAGACGTTGTCGATCGTGTCCGAAATCCATCCTCCTTTTGAGATGTTCATACCTGCCTCTCTTTTATTAAGGCCGATTCCATCATTTGACTCTTGTACCGGCAGTTTGCTGCTATAAATTACACGTGGACATTCCAGTTTATTCTATGGTTATGTTCATTTATATGGTTGAAAATAGCCGAGTTCTGTGTCCATACCTAACTGACCGTTTGTGTTGTATTAATCTCTGGGGAAGGGATTTACCTGTAAATCCGATGTAAGATTGGTCACAGTCCTGGCATGGATTTCGTATACCCAGAGTCCTTTGTGGAGATGTCTTTTGTTGGACGTTAATCAGGGATTTTGGCTAAGGTGTTTGGGTAAGAAATACAAAAGGGTTCGATTTCCGAGGGGGTTGGTTATTCTCTTAATTGTGTCCAGGTGGGGAATTTATTATTTTATTGTTGGGTGATATCTGGTCTTGTCTTTAGGGGGTCGGTAGAAAATTACGTTAGGCTTTGTGAATTGCTTTCTCAATTATATGGTCAGGATATTTTAAAGACGAAAGTTGCTTGCGAATTAGTTCAAATTCTTTTTCCCAGGAATTCTGGGGGGGAACAAATTCGTAAGGCTCTTAGAACAAGTACTAGCTACACCTATTTTGATAGAAATGTCATGATAGCTAAAGTAGTGAATGTATGAAAGTGAGACGTTGGTTTTCTGTATATGGTAAATTTGTATTCTGTCGTATCTCTTATTAAAATTAAAACTCAAGAAAGGAATTTTGTTGTCTGTTTCCCATTCAACTTTAAATTTGATGCTGGGAACTAATGTATTAATTTCGAGAGGAATTCATTGAAATTGCCCCACCTATTATCCCAAAATGTTAGGATTATCATCCACGTATCTCATCCACAGCATGTTTTTGGGTTTTATTGCATTTATTATGTAGTTTCAAAGTATTCCATGTACAGATTGGCTAGAACAGGACTTAAAGGACTACCCATACTACACCCGAATTTTTGCTTGTAGAATGATTCCCGAATGAAAATACGTTATTAGATGCACATAATTCAACTAGCTTTATTATTTGTCAAGCGCCAATGGGAAGTGATCTGAATAGGGGGATAAGTTTTACCCTTAAAAACTGAAGAACGTCCTGTACTGGTACTTTAGTGAACAGGGAATCTACATCAAGGCTAAAAGTTTTATATTGTGAAGTGGTATATGTGCTTCTCTGAATTTGTGACAAAATCTTACTGTAAATCAACATTTAGTTTTAAATTTAGGCTTATCCTTTGCCCTTATGCCAGACCGCAAAAACAACCTAGACTTCATAGTGGCTTTTGAATAAATTCATATCTGACAAAAACTACAACCGTGAAGAGATATGTTTAAAAGGAGTGTTACTAAATGCTTTAACTGACTTACATAAGAAATATCCTGTTCCCTTCCCCGCAGATTCATGATAGCCATCCACTCGCTAAAAAAAGTTAGTTAGTTTTATAATAAGTAGATCGACAAAGACGGCAAAATCGTAATAATGGACAAAGACTTCTACCTTGACAAAATCAACCAGCTCCTTAGCGACACAAACACATACGACTGACGAAAAATCCCCTCCAAAACGTTCCCACAGAATTTTTCGGAAAGTAAGATTAATTGGCAAAGACAAAAAGAGTATTGAACTATTAGAGAAATTTAAAGTAATTAATCCTAAATTACCCTATTTTTATGGCCTTCCCAAAACTCACAAAGACAATCTTCCATTCAGCACCCATCGTTTCATGTGCCGGTGCTTTCAATTACAAAATTTCTAATGGTTAGCTGGCCTCTTTTCCCCTTTTTTAGGCACTTTTTCTCCCAGTCACATTAAACATTCGGAAGATTTTTGTCACAAATTCAGAGAAGCACATATACCACTTCACAACATAAAACTTTTAAGCCTTGATGTAGATTCCCTGTTCACTAAAGTACCAGTACAGGACGTTTCTTCAGTTTTTAAGGTAAAATTATCCCCTATTCAGATCACTTTCCCATTGGCGCTTGACAAAATAATAAAGCTAGTTGAATTATGTGCATCTAATAACGTATTTTCATTCGGGGACTCATTCTACAAGCAAAAATTCGGGTGTAGTATGGGTAGTCCTTTAAGTCCTGTTCTAGCCAATCTGTACATGGAATACTTTGAACTACAGTAATAAATGCAATAAAACCCAAAAACATGCTGTGGATGAGATACTTGGATGATATCCTAACATTTGGGATAATAGTGGGGGGCAATTTCAATGAATTCCTCTCGAAATTAAATACATTAGTTCCCAGCATCAAATTTAAAGTTGAATGGAAACAACAACAAAATTCCTTTTCTTGATGTTTTAATATCAGAGATACGACAGAATACAAATTTACCATATACAGAAAACCAACGTTCTCACTTTCATACATTCACTACTTTAGCTATCATGACATTTCTATCAAAATAGGTGTAGCTAGTAACTTGTTCTTAAGAGCCTTACGAATTTGTTCCCCAGAATTCCTGGAAAAAGAATTTGAACTAATTCGCAAGCAACTTTCGTCTTTAAAATACCTACCTGACCATATAATTGAGAAAGCAATTCACAAAGCTAACGTAATTTTCTACCGACCCCCTAAAGACAAGACCAGATATACACCCAACAATAAAATAATAATTCCCCACCTGGACACAATTAAGAGAATAACCAAACCCCCTCGGAAAATCGAACCCATTTTGTATTTACTTACCCAAACACCTTAGCCAAATCCCTGATTAACGTCCAACAAAAGACATCTCCAAAGGACTCTGGGGTATACGAAATCCCATGCCAGGACTGTGACCAATCTTACATCGGATTTACAGGTAAATCCCTTCCCAGAGAATAATACAACACAAACGGTCAGTTAGGTATGGACAACGAACTCGGCTATTTTCAACCATATAAATGAACATAACCATAGAATAAACTGGAATTTGTCACTGTAATTTATAGCAGCAACTGCCGGTACAAGAGTCAAATGATGGAATCGGCCTTAATAAAAAGAGAGGCAGGTAATGAACATCTCAAAAGGAGGATGGATTTCGGACACGATCGACAACGTCTTCATTCAACCAACCTTAAGAAGATTAAAGGAAGATTATCAGCGGGGGTGACTTAAAATGGCTTGTTTGTGGATGGACATCTTGGTATAAATACCACCTTTTCTGTAAACTTTTCTCATTCATCTACCTGAAGAGGGAGACAGCAGTCTCTGAAATATAGTACTTTTTCTCTATTTTGGTGTTTTTAGTGGCTCCTTTTATTAGATATATATATATATATATATATATATATATATAATATATATATATATATATATATATATATATATATAGTATATATACATATATATGTGTATATATCATATATATATATATATATATATATATATATATATATTTATATATATATATATATATATATATATATATATATATATATTGTAGGGGGTAAGTCCCGTTAATGCGGTACACTGTAAGCATTACTTAAGGCTCTTTGCAGCGTGCCTTCAGCCCCAAGCTGCAACCTCTTTCGTTCGTTTTACCGTGCCTCCTTTCAAATTCTCTTTCTTCTTACTTACTCTCCACCCTCTCTTAACAATTGACTGACAGTGCAACTGCGAGGTTTTCCTCCTGTTACATCTTTCAAACCTCCTGTCAATTTCCATTCCAGCTCTGAACGACCTCATAGATCCCAGTGCTTGGCCATTGGCTCAAATTCCATATTCCACGTTCGCTCCAAAATGTGAATTGGGTAACACAAGCCCCCACCTGTTTTCGCAATGTTCTGTATGAATATGATGCCAAGAAAAATATTGTACGTAACCTATGCGTTTTCATGTTCTGTAGCTAACACCTCCGGCAGCCTCCGTGGGACAGTTAAATTTGTATATCTCAACAGACAGAGGGAACCAGTAGATAAAGGTTTTCTTTCTAGCTTTATATAAATAGCAGGAACATGGCAATTAATAATTTTTTGTCATTCATATAAAAAAACTTTATTCTCAAATTAGCTATGCTCTAAAATTAGCCCTGCCTGTAGTAGCCTTAAATTGCCCCTCAGTGGCGTGGTCGGTATGGTATTGGCGCGCCACCTCGGTGGCCGCGAGTTCGATTCTTGGGCATTTCATTGATGGGTCAAAGATGTGTATTTCTGGTGATAGAAGTTCACTCTCGACGTGGTTCGGAAGTCACGTAAAGCCGTTGGTCCCGTTGCTGAATAACCACTGGTTCCATACAACGTAAGAACACCATACAAACAAACAAAACCTAAATTGCCTCTCATTGCCTGTATTCCACTGATACATAAAAAGTTTTTTTATGATAGTACAAGATCATTAACCGTCATATTCCGACGAGTGATATAAAACTGGTACCCTTAACTGTTGGCTCTCAGTTTCAGTTTAATGTCCTCTAATATGTTATTGAAATTTAATTGCCACATATGTGACGTCGGATGCGCACACAAGTTGCTGTAGGTGAGGAAAGTATGTACATATATATATATATATATATATATATAATATATATATATATATATATATATATATATATATATATATATATGTGAATTAGCAATACGAGGGCAGCCACCTTTTCTGAGCTATAGGCACGAGTTTTTATGACACTGTAGTCGGAACCAAATTGAATTGACCTATTTAAGAAGAAATTTGATTGCAGATGAGACATCTAGGAGTTTTGTTGAATTCAAAATAAATTCTAGTATTTTAAAAATAAAATCTATAAGCAAAATTTTTGGATATGATTTTATATATAGTATATATATATATATATATATATATTAAGTATATATGATGTGCTATATATATTATATATATATATATATATATATATATATATATATCTATTATATATAACATATATATATATATATATATATATATATATTATATAATTGTTACGAAGTGCAAGTATCTGGTTACCATTCATCAATTATTACCTCACCAAAAAGCCAGGCACCTGAACCCTCATAACAGGTATTAAACGACTGAATACTCTAAAGGCAACAGTGATCACTTAACACTTACCAGTACTGCAGAAAATCAGACTAAGTTCATCAAAACATGTGTGAGGTGAATCTTGTAAGTAATTAAATTAATCCAAAGGGCATCACTCCATCAAACAACTTTAAAAGTCTAAGTATTTCCCTGTATCAGAAGTCTTAAGTACTTCCTAGTTCTAAGTCACTTCAAGTAAATTGAAGGAAAGCAAATCAGTTACCACTCTATTTTTCTACCTAATATAAACATAATCCACAAATGCAATATACTGGTTAGAAATGAAATACTTATAAAAATTTTAAATACAAAAAATTTATTATTTTTTTAAATTCAAAATTTTATAAGTAAAATTTCACAATATCTTGGAAAATTACTGTTACTTGAAAACAAAGTAAAGTTTAATTAATTCTTGAATCAAATTAAGTAAAATTAAAATCAAAATTAATTTTATCACAAAATTCAAGAAAATTAATTCCATTGAAATTCAAAAGTGTTAGGCAATAATTGAAAATTTGAAATTAATTCACAAGTGCTAAACAATAATAAAAACTTGAAAAGAATTCTAAGTAAATGCAAATTAATTCACAAGTGGTTAAATTTAATTAAATGTGCAATGATTAAGCAGTGAAAATAACTAAGTCAATTAAATTGTGAATACAAATGAAAATATAAAATAAAAAGGCACACTTCAATAAGAAAATGAACAAGTACACAAACAATGGAACAAACACAAAACACAAAAAATTCGCAATGTGTAAAAGTGTAAATCTTTTTCACTCAAAATATTGTAACCAACAATTTTTACCAAACCACTGTTCCTATCAGTTATTAGTTAACCACAGTTCCTATCCGTTATTAGTTATTAGTTAACCACTGTTCCTATCAATTATTAGTTAAACCACAGTTCCTATCCGTTATTAGTTATTGGTTTAATCACTGTTCCTAACCGTTATTAGTTTATTAGTTAACCACAGTTCCTATCCGTTATTAGTTAACCACAGTTCCTATCTGTTATTAGTATTAGTTGCAACTAATAAAAATATAACACACTTTACCTTGGTATACCAACTTCTTTCTTTCCTGCAGGCTTGTTTCACTTTACCAAAAACCAGGCGCCGTTACGAAACAATGTGTTCAGATTCCACAAAAAAACACACAAATTAACACTAAACAAACTCTAAGAAATATCAAATCTAAATTCTCAAGTTACGAGTGACCAATTTACGTTACGTTAATATAATCTCAAGGATGTCGTGGGAGAGAGAGAGCGAGAGAGAGAGAGAGATGTTTGAACACCTCGCGGTTCTAAGATGTAATGAATTCCCTTCCTTTACGGAAACTGGACAGGGCAGATGACACAAAACGTTTTAAGACAATAATGCTTCTAGAGGCTTCGAAATCTGACGCCAATCTTCATAAAGAAATGTGTAATCCCACGTGGGACTCGGCAAAGACATACACGTATGAGTCCAGTCTGTTAAAAAAAAAAGACACATACTCTACTCAATCGCTCGAAGCAGAAGTCTTATCTCATACAACGACAGATTCATCCAAAACACAAATGAAGATTTGAACTCACTTATCAAACGCGTTGACCAGAATAGGGAAAGCAAACGGATCTCGCAGACCCTCTAATCTCACAGTGTTGACATAAAAGGGAAACAATAATCATAGTTTCGAATGGACAAAGAAAATCTCTCTCTTATTACACTCTACGTTATACATATATTCTTTTACATTATGTTATGCGAAATCTGAAACACACATTTTTAAACATCCTATTCTAAGCTATCTAGGAATCTGAAAAAATGTTGCACAATTCTACAAGACATTTCAAAGAGGGAAATATGCATTTTAAAGTAGCAATATATATATATAATATAATAATAATATATATATATATATATATGTGTGTGTGTATATATATATATATATATATATATATATATATATATATATATATAAAATCTACCAAATAAGCATGTAATTGTAATAACCACAAAGCCCTATAACTTCTCGTTCTGATACTCTGGATGAGGATTTGAATCCTGCTACCCGACATCAGAATTACTTCATATTCCTTCATTTGGATCTAAGGCAATGAATGACAAGTGTATCCAAAAAGTGTGAAGATTTCGAGAAGTTACGAGGGCATTGCGATGATTACACGCACACACACACACACAAATAAATAAATAAAAAATATAAAATAAACATTATAATATATATATATATATATATTATATATAAATAAATATATAGATATATATAATATCTATTATATATATATATATATATATATATATATATATGTGTATGTATATATTATTTATATATATATATGTTATATACTATATATTTATTTATGTATTTGTTTATTGTGTGTGTGTGTTTGTAATCATCGCAATGCCCTCGTAACTTCTCGAAATCTTCACACTTTTTGGATACACTTGTCATTCATTGCCTTAGATCCAATGAAGGAATATGAAGTAATTCTGATGTCGGGTAGCAGGATTCAAACCCTCATCCAGAGTATCAGAACGAGAAGTTAATAGGGCTTTGTGGTTATTACAATTACATGCTTATTTGGTAGAATATATTATATAAATATATATATATATATATATATTATATATATATATATAATATATATATATAATATTATATATATATTATATTATATATATAATATATATATATAATCATATATCCAAAATTTTGCTCTAGATTTTATTTTTAAAATACTAGAAATTATATGTATTCAACAAAACTCTTAGATGTCTCATCTGCAATCAAATTTCTTCTTAAATAGGTCACTTCAATTTGGTTCCGACTACAGTGTCATAAAAACTCGTGCCTATAGCTCAGAAAAGGCGGCTGCCTCGTATTGCTAATTCAGATTAAATTAGGGACGAATGTGGCGGCATCGGACTAAAAATCCAATTCGTGCGGGACCAATTTGCAGAGGAGCAGATTTGCAGTGAATGTGGATTGCGCTTCTCTCTCTCTTTTTTGCATTTTCATTGAAGTGGAGGATCAGTTCTAGTTGAACTTAGCAGATAGATTTTAGGTCTCTATTTTTTCTTATATATAATACTTTTTATCAGTTATACTTGATACAGTTGTCTGTATACTCTTCCAGTTGTTGAAGTTTGGAATTTAAAGAATTTCTTAAGTTTGTAAACATTATGATATATATATGTACATATGTGCGTATGTAATCGTATGTATGTATGTATGTATGTATGTATGTATTGTATGTATGTATGTATGGTATTATATATATATATATATATATATATATATATATATATATAATGCATAGTGTGCGTGTGCGTGCATGCGCTTGCGCGTGTTTTGCATGCAGAACACTTCAATCACCAACCCTCGTCGACTGCGGCTGAGATTGCCAGATGCCACCAAGCGGCTTGACTCCGGTACCCCGCAGGCCAATTAGCTGATTAACGACTTTGGGTGTAAAGATTCTAATTACCCTGATGATTCAGTTAAGAGTGATTAGGCGCTGATGGCCATCGTTATAACCCGATAAGGGTGTAGGAGGGATGATGGAGTTTTTGTAGCGTGATCCATCGAAGAGCAATATTCGAACGCAAGTTGATTTGCCCGGCGAAATGATTAGATGAACACTTTTCTTGCTGGTGAAAATTTTGCAGAATGATGATTCTAGGTTTCTATGCAGTAATGGCAGTACGAAGGCCTGAAAAGTTAACGTAAGCTTTATTTTGGTGTGTGTTTGTGTGTGTGTGTTTGTTTGTTTGTTTGTATGGGGTTGATTAGGAATAGTTTCAATGTTTGCAGGTTACCTCACCATTAGCTTTAATTTCTTTTGCAGATGATTAATGTGGATAAAAATGAGTTCGGGAAAATTTTAAAAGGTGCGTATGAATATATATTTTAGTTTCCATATATTTGAAATAGTAGAATTTGACTTTTGCCAACCGTAGTGTGAAAAGCAGAATGTTGCAGACCCAAGGGTTTCGACACGGAAATTACTGTGTACGGAAAGTAAATTCATTGATCAGGGACATGATAAAGAAATAAATAAGGATTAAGCAGAAAATATGCCAAATGAGGTTCCTGCGAGCCTTTTCAAGAAAAGAAAAATGAGCATTTGCACACAGATGAAACTAATGAAGTTCCTTTGATTCAACAACATGACTCCGAGGACCGTTCGGTAATTTGGTTGCAGCTGGAACGAAACTTCTTGAAAACTGTGTGGTTTTAAACTCTACAAAAGGAAATTCAAGACTGCTGGCATTGACTGCATTATATTATCCATTACTGTGCTGTGGATGATACGACCGGAGTTTATAAAGATTTTATAAAGTGTGCAGTGAGCTAAAACAGAACGACAGTGCGAGGGATTAATACTAAAATCTGCAACAAGAAATTCAAGGAAACTCAAGTTTTGCGTCCAAAAATTTAAGTCAGTTGAAGATCAGAGCAGGGAACATGATTCAGAATGGAGCCAAATAAAGAAAAGATGCAAACCTTTTGCGTAGTTCAAGAAGAGGTGGACTGGATATGTTTCTCAAAAGTGTATTTGCATTCGAGAATAAAACCTAGAATCTTAAAAAATAAGACTATTTCGAGTTTTGTTAAAAATAAGACTATTTCGAGTTTTGTTAAAAAAAAATAAGGACCATTTCGATTGTTTTGTTAGCTTTCAGCTTCATTCTGTACAATTAGCGAAGTGTGCTAATTTTAGCTAAATCTCATTTGAGAGAATTATCAACCCTATGTCTAGAATCAGGAGCATTATCTACTTAAGATAATGCTCCTGAGCATTATCTTAATGTGTATATATATATATATATATATATATATATATATATATATATATATATATATATACATATATACTTAAGATGATGCTCTGACCGAATGTTATATATATAATATATATATATATATATATATATATATATATATATACATACATATATATACTTGAGATGATGCTCTGGCCGAAATTATATATATATATATATATATATATATATATATATATATATATATATATTTTTTAAGATAATGCTCTGGCCGAATGTTATACACACACACACACACACACACACACACACACACACACACACACATATATATATATATATATATATATATTATATATATATATTATATATGTATATATATATATTGTGTGCGTATGTATAATACAAGAACACACTATTGAATTCAATGTTATCTGAAAATGCGAGATCCATATCCCCAGAAATATGTAAATATGAAAATCAATCTCATTTGTCTTAAAGGTGAAAAAATTTTATAGTGACCACCCAGATAACTACAGTCTACCACAATGTAAAAACCATACATGTATGTTTACACGTAGACATGAATGAACTCATGTTAGTCCAGAACACTGCAAACATGAACAAACGGGTGTTTCAGAAATGAACAAAGGAGCGAAGCCTCAGCCTCGTCTTTCGCGCCAGATAGAGTTATCCTCCCCGGAATTTCCCCTCAAAATGATTTAAAGAATCCTTCAATTACGTCTGTTGAGGGAAAACAGTTGGAAATAAAAGTGGGGCGGCCGAACTGAAAAACCGAATTAAAATGTTTCGCCTCACAGCTGGAGATGGATTGAAGATTGTCGGGGGAAGAGAATGAAAGGGTTGGTAATGGCGGGAAAAAGGAAGGCGAGACGTTTTTAATCCATCAGATTCCCATTCTGGGGGGAAACTGAAGCATAAGCGATCGTAGAAAGAATTGCATTACTCACCAACTGTTTTGGCCATAGATTTTATTTACATAATATTTTTTTTTTATTTATTTTAGTTCCTGGAGATATATTGGATAGAAAAGCACTGTTATATTATTTTATACCATGTATAGATAGACTTATATCATGTATAGACTTATCTCTTAGAGACTAAATCAAAAGTAAATGCTCTCGTGATCAAATAATAATCTTATCAGTGCGCGCGCATACCAGTCAGGTTGTCCTCGTTAGCCAATAGCATTACGCGGGAAAATGACTCTCTTGCCGCCCCAGGCAGTTGAAGCTCGCTCGGCAATATGACAATATCCAGTCTGTCTCAGTATATGTGAGGATGCTGACTTGTGAGGTCGTGCCGCTTTCCGTTGACACATTGTAGTGAATGGAACTCGTTGTCCAACATGATGACTTTACTCGTCCAGACAGCGGCCGTTCCGTTTGGATTCACCTGCAGCATGAGCGATTTTGGTGACACCTGCCCATCAAGGACCAGGATGAACTGCGCCGAAATGGATTCTGATAATACTTGTAAGTAGTTTTTCTGAAGAATATTGTTTATGTTATGCATTTCCTTAATAATTCAGTTGGAATAAATCTACAGTTTGTTTCGTCAGTTCTTTGCCATTTGTATTTTCTTTAGACTAACGTAAACACTGGAAGATGATGCTGGATGGTAGAAATTTATTTGATTTATTGAATTTTAGGACAGAATTCGACAATGATGTCAGGGTCACTTTTGTCTTGACTCTTATCAGGGGGCTTAGGTGTCAAGAACATTTGTTATAATCTAGTAACATAGATTTCAGTACTGCCTTTTTTCATGTTTTTCGGATTTTTTTTTATATCAACATTTTCCGTAGTTATTCGCTGTTGATATATCATAAAGAAGATTCTCGGGATTTTGAGGGAATAGTCGAACTTGATATACCGAGATCGTTCCTAAGTTGTCACAGCGATACCTCACCCGTCAGTCACAGTGTCAGAAATCTAAATATGTATAATATAACAAATATTGACAATTTTTTACGTACTGTAGTTATGATAATTTCAAAAGTTCTCAAAGATAATGAGGAACAAGTAAATACTCACGAAGCGTTTGTTTCTGGGAGGTTCGTCATTTTGGAGATAAAAAATGGATACAGGAGAGGAAGAGTGCGTAACCTGTGAGTTTTGCTTGGATATGTAATTAAGGTTTTGCTTGCATACGTAATTAAGTTATAAACAATAGGAAACAGTGGTGCCATTCATAGCATAAAAGTACTCTCTTGCCTTCATTTTTAGAACCATTTCATCACCATCGCTAGATGATGATTTCCATTTGCTTGGAAACTGCCTGAAGTTTTGCATAGCTTGGCGGGGAGAGGGGCTGGTGGAAGAAGAATGTGACTAAATCGAACCTCTTATTGACTTTTTAGTTATGAAATATGTTACCCATAAATGCTTTAACATGAATGGGATTGGAGAATTTAATTTCGGAAATAAATGTGTTAAGTTAGAATAAATAACATTTATTTGGATAAATAAGCTGTTAAATGCTTTAGATATGCAGTAACGTGTCCTCTCTTTTTTTCTCAGATGTGGTTTTCCCTTTACCTGACGTAGTGACCAGTAACAGACCTTCCTTGCCATCTCTCAGATCTGATAACGGTTCCAGTATGGTTCATAGTACATCTCAGGCTTTACTTGAACACCAAAACAATGAAGGAAACAGCCTGGACAGTCGGAGTCGACCTGAAGTTTCCAATCCCTTACATCGATGCTCGTCTGTTCGTTGTGGGATAGAAGACGCGTTCACAAGCCCCAGTTTTCGAGGATATGTCTACGAATTTACAAATTTGAAAGAGGTGATTGCAAAAACCTCTGCAAAGGGAAGATCCCAGATCTGCGAGAGAGGCAGAAAGGTTTTAAACCAACGTTGCAGTAACGAATATGACTCTCAGCGGAAGCAGTCACATCCTTATAGCTTCGAATTTATAAGTTATGAGACAACGCACGTGATCAGCACTTGCCGCAGAGTTGGAGTTGACCTGCTCTCCATTGCTGATCAGTTTGAACGCAACTATGCAAAGGTGGGTGCCAGTCGGGTGTTCGTTTCCATCATCGTCATTTGATAGAGATACTTGTGTATTTGTATTATCAAGATATGCTGTGTTACTTTGTTTTGTCCTGTTTCTACCTGCTTTTAAGATTTTCGTGTATGAAGCTTGAGATGGAGAGAAATTATGTCTAATTTTATTATTCAGAAGAACTCTATTCATATGGAACAGGCCCAAGGGGGCCATTGACTAGAACTTCAAGCCTCCAAAGAATATGGTGTTCATTAGAAAGACGTAACAGAGGGTAGTGGGAAATAGAGAAAGAAGACACTTGTCATAAAAGAGAAGGCGAATTAACAAATTAATGAATGCATTGATAAATATATAAGTATATTATTGAGATAGAACTAAAATTGTATTGTTTGAGCAAAATTTTGATATAAGGTTTTGAAAATTTTATTTTTTTCTTTTCAGGCCAAGAGCAAGAACGCAAACCCTCCAGCGACTACTCTGAAAATCCCCCAAAATTTTATAAAGTACATTGCGATGTCATTCGCATGTTTATTGGTCTGGAGACAGGTCAACAAATACCGCTAGTGGGATATGATCATTTTCAGGAAAACCTGAAGGGAGATGTTTTTCTTGCATCTTATAGGGCAGTGAGGAGTCACGGGTTCAGTAGATCTATCTGGATCATGTGGTTTTTATGATATTTCAGGACGTTTCATGACAGTACACCCTATCCTCAGTGATAAAATGAAATTAAATACAAGAAAAGGCACCTACTATTAATGCATTGCTGAATAGTCTCCATGTTTTAAATAAACATCAACAACTAGACATTATGAATAGTTCATGAATGGGCTGCAAAAATTATTCTAGTTTTTGCTCCATCTGGAATATAGATCGAGTTCATAAAGCACTCCATGGGGCCTCATTGTAAAAATGAAAAGACTCAAAATATATTAAAAAGAACGAGTTAAACTTAAAAAATTATGCGTTTATTCGTGTATTATCAACTGATTATTCTCAGTCGGTTCAGCAAGAAGAGTTTAACCGAGCGATATGGTGTAAAGATTATCCTGTCAATGTAAGTTGGAAATGTAAATGTTAATTAGAATATAGAATTGTAAAAATGTTAGACAGTATTTAGTAATCCGTGAATGAAGTTTAATTTTGATTAGAATTAAGAAAGATTGTTTGTTGCCGTTGAAAGGCTACAGAGGTTAGCAACATGCAGCATTACACACACACTTGTACTGAACTTTCTAAATCGCTTTGTTACCCCTATAAATGCGTCTTTATGGATGTATGTATGTGTATGCATAATATACTAATGGTATATTATTAAATATATATTATATATATAATAATATAATATATATATATATATATATATATATATTACAGCACATACCATAAAGGACGCGATTTAATAGCGGGTAAGGATGTATGTGTGTGTTGTATATAACTATAGTTTATAATATATGTATATATATAATATATATATATATATTAATATATTATATTATTATTGTGATATATCTATATATATATAGTATATATCATAATATATTACAACACATCCATAAAGACGCATTTATAGCGGTAGGATGTATGTGTGTGTGTATATACTATATATATGTATATATATATATATATATATATATATATATATATATATATATATATATATAATAATAAACACACATCCATAAAGACCCATTTATAGGGGTAACAAAGCGATTTAGAAAGTTCAGTACAAGTAAACTTTTTCATTGAAGTAGAGCATGGCGTTCCTAGTTGGTCAGGATATATTTTGGACACTCTTAAATTTGAAATCTGTTGTTCATTGTCATCAAACTGGGTGAGAAATACATACATTTACATATACTGTACATACGTTTCCCACGTGTTATCATTTGCATACTTCCTATATGCTATATTACTTAGTTGGTAGATAAAGGAAAAAGTACAAATAATTTTGGATTCCAGAGCATCGAGAAATTGGTAGAAAAGTTAATTCTCTCTCTCTCTCTCTCTCTCTCTCTCTCTCTCTCTCTCTCTCTCTCTCTCTCTCTCTCTCTGACTTGATAATATTGCAAAGTAAGTTTCAAATTTACTTTAACTCTCTGGCTGTAAGTCTAGTCATGTCATTGGTCAGTACGTGAAGGTGTCTTTTCACTGCTCGAAAGTCTTTCATTATAAATTAATGTAAATAATGAATTAACAACCATTTAGCAATAAGGAAAATTAATCATTCTGAAGTCTTTCAGTACTTTTCATAATGAATCTGTACCTTTTGTAGTGAATGTAATGGTACTGTGTCTATTTAGGAGGAAAAAAGTCATTCAAATCATTTTCGATTCCGAACAAACATGAGTAGCAATACCTCTTAATGGCTAGGTGTGTAGGATGTAGGTTATTCTATTTTTAGCACTTCAGTGTACTATTAACTTAAAGTTTGCTAGCTGTATGTACCAGAGTTGTAAGCTTAGATATTTTCTATACATGTACAAAGTAGTATTTTACTTGTATATTTGTATGTTGTCTATTTTGTAATTTGAGGATTAAAAAAAAAAAAGTCGTCGTATGAGATACATTTGTATTAACCTCTTATTTTTCCTATGAATTTAGTTTGTTCATTTCACTTTTCTCCGTGCAACGGCAAAAGCCTACTGATTATGTAAGAGAGGTTCGTAAAGTAAGACCTGACTGCCCTATGGTTCAAGTTTCAGGACGTTAAGTAAGGTCGCTGCAGCCAGGACTTGCCATCTCGAATCTAATATACATTACCATTGTTGTTGAAGGTAATGTTGATGATAGTAATCCAGGTCTTATAAGGTTTTGTCTCTGGGAAGTGTGTAAAATATTTTCCCAGTTGGCTTCTAAGTTTAATCATAATTTATCGTGCAAATATTATTATGATGATTCAGAACATGAACCCTCTTCATATGCAGCAAGCCCACAGGAGCCATTGACTTGAAATTCAAGCTTCCAAAGAATATGGTGTTCATTAGAAAGACGTCGCAGAAGGTGATGGGAAGTACAAAAAGGAGAGATCACTTATTAAAGATGAAAGAAATGAAATGAATTCATTTTTTGAAATAAATTGATTATTAGATAAAAATTTGAGTAAATTGTTAAAATGCAAGGCGAATTATGTTAGGGTAGTAATGCACTGAATCTTGGAGACGGTTCCACAGTTCAACGGTGTAAGGAACAAAAGAACTTTGGAACTGAGAAGTCCGACAGCGAAGCCTAAATTCATTACAGTTGGGTCAGTTACTTTTTTTTTTTTTTTCTCAGACGTCGTCAGAGGGAAATCTCCAATTAGTTGACGGGAATATAAAGTCAAATGTATTATTTACCCAATGACGGTATGTAATGGAATGATTCCTGAATATTTTACATAAGGTCTTTAAAATGTGTATTATTATTATTATTGAAAGCCGCATTATTTTTAACGTCTGATTAAGTGCATTTGTTTTGTGGTTTGCGTTTTTGTAACTGCTTAAGGAGAGAAGTCGAAATTAAAAATCTGCTACAAATATTTTTCAATTGGTTAGCCAGCTACTTTATGCAAATTCCCCCCAATAATTAAAAAAAAAACATACACATACCTAACAGTGAGTGAGGTTGAAGTTTTGACAATTTTGGTGAGAGATGTTATCAAGACATGGTCGTATCTAAAATAAGTGGATAAAATAATGCCTATCAGTTTACAGGTATTTTCCACAAGCATTAATTAACTATACTATATATATATATATATATATATATATATATATATATATATATAATATATATATATACATAATATTAATATTCAATATATATTATATATATATAATATATATATATATATATATATATATATATATATTAGAGGCTGCTGGTCAGTAAGTGACATCATCCTCCCTGTTTCTCAGCAAGTCGTCAGGAGAGGTTCTAATTCCAGCAGACACTGATGATCATCTACAGCTGGATGGCTTGTTGGGCAGTAGAGTGGGAGCAAATATTCAGACGTACCAAATGTTGGCCAAGAGCTGCACCACTCAGCCATTGCGCACACACACATTATATATATATTGTTACGAAGTGCCAAGTATCTGGCTTACTACGCTTATCAGTTTCATTTATTGTTACCTCACAAAAGCCAGACACCTGAACCCTCATCACAGGTATTAAACGACTGAATATTCTATAGGCAACAGTGATCCCTTAACAACTTACCAGTATTGCAGAAATCAGACTAAGTTCATCAAAAGAGGTGTGGAGGTATCTTGTAAGTAATTAAATTAATCAAAGGGCACCACTCAATCAACAACTTTAAAAGTCTAAGTATTTCCTTGATTTCAGAAGTCTAAGTACTTCCCTGGTTCTAAGTCACTTCAAGTTAATTGAAGGAAAGCCAATCAATTACCCCTCTATGTTTCTACCTAATATAATCAATCATATGCAAATATACTGGTTATAAATGAAAATACTTATAAAATTTTAACAAATACAAAAATTTATTATTAAACTCAAAATTTATAAGATGAAATTCACAATATCAGGGAAAATTACTGTTACTAATTGAAAACAAGGTAAAGTTTAATTAATTCTTGAATCAAATTAAGTAAAATTAAATCAAAATTAAAATTAATTTATCACAAAATTCAAGAAAATTAATTCAATCAAAATTCAAAAGTGTTAGGCAATAATTGAAAATTAGAAATTAATTCACAAGTGCTAAACAATAATAAAACTTGAAAAGAATTCTAAGTAAATGCAAATTAATTCACAAGTGTTAAATTTAATTAAATGTGCAATGATTAAGCAATGAAAAAACTAAGTCAATTAAATTGTGAATGCAAATGAAAAATATAATAAAAGGCACACTTCAATACGAAAATGAAAGAATGCACAAATGAAACAAACACAAAACACAAAATTTGCAATGTGTAAAAGTGTAAAATCTTTCACTCAAAACATTGTAACCATCAGTTTTTTACCAAACCTTCGTAACCATCTGTTAACCACTGTTCCTATCCGTTATTAGTTTCTCACCAAACCATCATAACCATTAGATATTAGTTGCAACTAATAAATATATAACACACTTTACCTTTTTGGTATACCAACTTCTTTCTTTGCTGCAGTTTTGTTTCACTTTACCAAAACCAGGGCAGGCGCCGTTACAACACAACTGTTTGTTCAGATTCCACAAAAACACTAAATAAACTCTAAGAGATATCAAATCTTGAAATTTACAAAAATTACGAGTGACCAGTTTATAAGTCGAATCGTTACGTTACTTTAAGATCAAAAATGCTATGCGATGGAGAGAGAGATGTTAACGCCTCGAGAATCTAAGATCTAATGAAATTCTCTTCCCTTGCGAAAACTGAACTGAGGAGATGAGACAAAACGTTTTTGGCACAAATGCTTCCAGAAGCTTCGAAATCTTACACAATTTTATATACAAAATGTGTAATCTCCACGTGGTTTTGACAAAGACATACACGTATGAAACCAGTCTGTTAAAAAAAAGACATGTACTCGACTCGGATTGACCGAAGCAGAAGCCCTCATCTTACTTGATGACAGATTCTCAAAACACAAATGAAGTCTCGAGCTAGCTTATCAAACATGTTGACAGATTAGGAAAGCAAATGGAGATCTCGCAGTTCCTCTAATCTTACAATGCTGACATAAAAGGGAAACAATCGTAGTTTCGAACGGACAAAGAAAATCTCTCTCTTTTTACATTCTACGTTATATATATATTCTTTTCATTATGTTATGCGAAATCTGAACACACATTTTAAAACTTCCTATCTCTAAGCTATCTAGGAATCTGAAAAAATGTTGCACAATTCTACATAACATTTCAAAGAGGGGAAATATGCATTTTGACAGTAGCAATTTATAATATATTATACATATAGATATATATATATAAATATATATATATATATATATATATATATTTATATATATGTTCGTATTGTGCGCAGATGAAGTTGCTAGCCCCATGCCCTTTACCCAAGTAGTGACTCACCATAGTTGACCAACTACCAGGTACATAATTTAATGCTTAGGTTAGCGCAGACACTCTTTGTTCGCTGGACAAGCATAATGGTGTCTGGTTTTTATTTCATCGGAATATATTGGCAGTTAACAACAGAGGACTGTTTTCGTAACAAGAGCTGAGAAGAGAATCTATAGAGATGTATTAAGTACTGTACTGTTTTCTTATATTTTTCCTGCGTCTATCATGTGTCTTTGTCCTTGTTTACCAACGCTGTTTAAGTTTGAACTTGGTTCCATTTACTTGACGCTACACAGGTACCATTTTTTTTTCGTGATTTTAGTGTGCCTTGTTTTTAGTATGGTGAGATTTATGCTCTCTCTATAAGACATTTATGCCCTCTCTATTGATTTTTTTCGCCTTTAGTTTGTTATGGTTTATTTTATTAATTTTTTTCTTTCAGATTGGCACTTAAGCTTCACGTTCCTTACTTCACCACTAAATACTGAATTCGTCGTAAGTATTCGAGTATTATTTAGCTTTATTTTCTTGGATAGTTGTTAATATTGCATATAGTAGTTCATGTTTCATT
>NC_087201.1:123873689-123878689 GCF_015104395.2 Macrobrachium nipponense
ATTGTCTACATCAGGCACAGCAACTGACTAGAGCAACTGCAAGTGAACAGCAACTAACAGGAGCAACTGCATTAGATGCGAAAGCGCTAACCCCACAGTTGCACTACGAAGTAACTGTTAGAGAGGTTGGACAGCAAGGTTGAACGAAAAATCTGAGCCTTTGATAGAGATCATTTACTGGAATCATTTTAGGTCACTGTGATATAAGGATTAAATGGGCAAGTATCAATTGCATTATAATTGCCATGCATACTTTTCCATTATGATTCCATTTGAAACTGGATCATTCGTTGCCTTTACTTTAGTCACTTGCTGTTCCAGATATGGTTGCTGATACAGCGTTGAAGACCTTTTCTCGTATCTTGAGAGGACCGAGTCATTTTTTTTTTATTCATGTTCACTTGATGATAAGTTTTCTGTATACTTTCTATTTATTGATGTATTAAGAAAGTAATTTGTCTTAACAGCTAATCCTTCATGGAATGAACTGATATTTCACAATCATTCTAAAACTGAAAGATATCCAGCTTTTTTGCGAAACTATTAATACAAAACAACAACAGTCCCTTATTAGTTAGCGAACTGATTGCGTACTACATCACTTCAGAAATGTAGTTTCTAAATGAGAACTATATTTTATTCAAGAGTGTTTGTTTTTTCCAGGATAATAACGTATGAGCAACGTAAATCAACTATCATGTTTCCATCTTTCGCCTCTCTTATAAACAAAGGGGGACCTAATCACGCCCCTTGTAAATATTTTAGGTCTAATGATTAAGCGGTGAAATTTGCTCGGAGTGAAATGGCAAGATGGCGTGACTTTGAGCTATTACCTAGTGAATCCACGAAGAAAGGAGGGGATAATTCCAAAGGGAATCGGCTTTGCTTTGGTCAGCTCTCTCTCTCTCTCTCTCTCTCTCTCTCTCTCTCTCTCTCTCTCTCTCTCTCAAGTCTGTTCATTGATTTGCCAGAGGCATATTTTACCGAAGGTGACGGCAGAAGAAATGTCATCAGTAGAAGACGCGTTACTCATTAGGAAGGGGGAGATAACTGCACTTGATATTCAGTTATGTCTCAATTATCTAAAGATTTTTGCACATGAAGAAACGGAGACAAACGCAAATATTTTCGAGATTCTCTTACTCGGGAGATTAACAATAATGAAGTGCAAGATTCAAAGAAGACTGTTTTTAATCGTGCCTTGCTCTGCAACTTATGAGAAAGCTTTATTTACGTATACTTGGCCTTTTGAAATTTACAATTTTAGTGAATATGAAGCATATAATACCATTTTTATTTGATATTTTCATATAAGTTTAGATGAAGCTCTTTTGGGATGGGAAACTTGGAGCCTTATTCAATACATTCAGCCCTACAGATAAAGATCTGTATTTGTTAAAAAATATCTGATTAATTTTTTAATTTTTTGAGAACTATTTTTTTTATTTTTTTACGCTAACCCAACCTTTTACTGGTGCTCATTGCTGATGTGTTCTTACTTTTTGGTATAATTTATATCAAACATTTGGTCAATTATTTAAGGACATCTTACCTTAGATTACTCATCGGCTTAACCAAATCGCTTCGTTGTTCACTTCATTGACGCAGGACTAGAAGAGGCAGAGGCTTTCTTTATTTTCTCATACGATTTCCTCTTAACGGATTCTTCGTGATTTGGGCAGATACAATGAAAGAGCGATTTAGGGGGAGAAATGTGTACTCAAATGAAAGGGCATAAGGCCGCCAATCCCCTCGTTCTCAGATGTGCTTTGGACCGTATGACCTAAGTTTTGCCGTCCTTGTTGAGCTGCGGAAAAAAAGGTGGGGCTACATGCACCACCATAATTACTGTTTGTCTCCCGCTGTTTACATCCATTTCCGAAGCGTCTTCTTCTGCCGATTTTTTTGTTTTCCAGAGGAGGCTAAGAGGATGTTGCCAACTTTGGTGTGACGGTTAAATGTCACTTGTTTCAGGTTCTGAGGAAAGTATAATTTTCTTTCGTATGTTGAATTTGTCAGTTAAAGGAATATAATAAACTTGTGATCTTGATGAATAGTTACACGAACTATAATGGAGGAATAAAGCTTAATTCTTGATAGTGAGGAGCACCTCTTGGCAACTCAGATAAGACGAGCATTCATCCTGCAGATCGACTTCATCTGAGGCCCTGTCATTAACGCTAAGCCTCTTAGCGCAGAGTTTTATTAATGTAACTTACGCCGGATTATATTTGTCTTCCTCTTCAGCAAGTTGCTTTTGAGTCTTCTGTCTTCTGACCCTCCCCTCCGCCTGTGTCAACACTGTGAGGGGGTTGGGGGGAGGGACTCGCAGCATTTTTTGTCCCCTTCGCTTTTGTTTCAAGAATTTTACGCCTTATCGGAAAATGTCTGTTTGTCAAATCTCGTCCGCGTCATCTGTCCGTAAGTGCATGTTTTTGATTTTCGCCTCCGCCCATTGTGACCTTTGTTTTCCATGCACTTCACGTTCTCCGAAATGGCGCTTCGTCCCTCTCTCCGCGCCCTTTCTTCTCCTGCCGTTTGCCTTCGATGTATTTTATTTTGAGGTCCGTGCGAACCATTGTCTTCATATCTTCTGTCTCGCTTAACCTATTCCAAGGTTCGGGCTTAAAGGGTGAAAGGACCCCTGTCCGAAAAATCACCCCATTACCCGTTCCCCACCGAGGGAGATGAGGAGATTCGATCTCGAGTCCGGAAAATAATGCAATTAAACAGATTAAGGATCCCTGGAATGTTTGACATTAATTTGGCAGCGGGTAGTTCTTGAAGTCCCTAGTGGTTTATTCAGTTTAAAGTATCCATTATAAAGTAATCAGATTAATGCCGACTCGGCACCAAAACTTTCGATTTTATTAGTATTCACGACGACGTGTCCTCAAATAACTTTTTGCTTAATTGCATAAGAGAAAATGAATGCCATATCCTGAAACAAAAAAAGATGTAGGTATGCTGTTATATACCTCCTCCGTCTATTTATTTGCTCATATCTATGAGGACTTATTTGTAAAAAATTTAGCAGAAATGTACTTAGCCAACATTTATGTTAGAATGTAAACCGTAGAAGGAATAGAAAAATAGACACAATGCCACACTGTAACGTATTGTTCTTTCTCTCTGAGCAGCGCATTATAGATCTACAGTATCTCTTTTTGACGATGTAGGCCTAAGGCTCAAGGGATCTGACGTCCTTTGCCAAGATCAATATGGTATTTTGACGATAATTTTAAGACTATCATTTCGTGCAAGTTAGCTGATGACATTTGCTGGGGTGTGTTATTGATAGGCTGGAACCTTCTCAAGACAAATGTGTCAGATTTTACTGTCCTAAATGCTCTCTCTCTCTCTCTCTATCTATCTCTCTCTCTCTCTCTCTCTCTCTCTCTCTCTCTCTTCCTCGACCTATTACATTTCAAGTATAGCATTTGAACTGTACAATTATGTGCTCATTGTTTGGTTCCCCTTTACAAATTATTGTTTTGTTATTCCAGTAATGATACTTGGAATAAAGAATATGCGTCGCCATTATATGATTGCTGATGTACTTTAGAAAGCACTCACTTACTAGGGTTAGTCCCGTTCTTCCATGGAAACATCCTATAATAAAAACAACATGGATATAAATCACTGTTCTTTTTCACAAAAAGCCTGTTTCTTTTGTATGATGTAAACTGCCGTATTTTGTATACCTGAATGATTGCGTGATGAGTATATAATTATATTATATATAAGAATATATTATATATAATTAATATATATATATATATTATATATATAGTATATATATATATTTATAAGCATACATATATATAGTAATAAATATTAAAAAATATATATATATATATATATGTATATACTAATTATATAACACATATATGTGTGTGTGTAGGAATTACGCAAATTCCTTACGTTAAAATAGTTGTATAGTCGGTTCCACTGCTTCCCTTTCAACAATGAAGTATCTCGTAACTGCATATCTTTCTCTGGCCGATGCAACCAAACATTTATTTCCCTAAGTTAATTTAGTCTCAACAACTTAAATTCCCATTAACCATACATTCCCTTTCCCTCTAAGCAAACGTTCGTACAGTGATAATAAGATTACGCATCCCTTTGACTGGAATAAGTAATACAGTTGATATCGGGGACCAACCGGGAGAATCAATTCGTGTGCTATCGGCAAGTGTAATCTTTCTTCTTCGGCCACTGATCATTCGCCACTCCTTTTACTCTCATTCACGGGCCATAAATCGCATGTCCATTTGGTTCCAAAATGACGTAAGGTCCAGTGATTTATGCAGTTCATTTGCCAGGTAGCAGGAAATATGCTCTTGGACTCGAAAACAATTGCAAGATGCAGACGTGGGCGTGTGGACCCCTTGCCACAGCAATTGTCACTCGGCGTCAGCATTAATTCCGAAAAAAATATATCGATCCTCACTGATTTATGAACGGGAAGTTCACTGAAAAGAGCAAGATTTACTAGCTTGCAATCTATTTTTTTATGGGCGATAATGCTTTTTAATGTCTTCACCACATATGAGCATTAACAAAAATAATTGATGGGCCACTTTTATTTTCCATTTGGGAAGCTAAACTACATTTCCAGTGAGGAATGATTAAAATGAATATTGTATTGGACTCTCCAATGTCACAGGAAAGAAAGACTTTAAGTTCTTCAGTAAGTTACTTATAAGAGATTCATAGAATCCATTAAGTTTATGGCCGAAGCAGGAAGAATTACGGTGCCTCGGTTCTCGTAAACTTTGTGCTTCAATCAGTGGGATTGAATTACCTTCCTGTCTTATTATGAATGACCGATAATTCACCAGAATCATTTTCATTCCATTTTTTGGAAAAGTGCCTGTTAACATCAGTACTCCGACAGCCGTTGAAGGGATTGGTGGTATGAACTGTTAATGAGGCTATTGACATAATTGAAGTATAGAGACTGAGGTGCATAACCAGCATTAACCGTTCTGTGT
>NC_087201.1:123883689-123908689 GCF_015104395.2 Macrobrachium nipponense
AAGTCCAGGAGACTAGGCCTGGGAGAAATTCGGCATGATGTAATGAGTAATAAAGAAACGAGCCGAGTACCAGGAATTTTCTTCCATACCATCGTGCCTTAACCTTAAAATGGGAATCAGCACTTCAATTGGCCCCCAGTGGGAAGACATCACCTGGCCTCATCAGTAATAGGACCCTGTGAGGTGTGAACAAAGAGGCAGGTAGAAGTGTACTGATCTTTATTACAGGTAAGGAAATTCAAATATACAGCTTGTGGGCACAAATGTGGTATCCGACCCACGAGAGAGTAAAAGTGGGTTGGCGATAGCCGATTTGTGTTTCTTGCGAGACATATAACTTAGAATATAAAAGTACACAATACATGATCTTATAAGATATATACATTGGCGGAAAGCTCACTGAACACTCCCAAGGAGGGAAGTAAGAACAACGCGATTGTAGAATTATATACAGAGGAATTTGCGATAAGGCGTTGTCCTTACAAAGACTCCCCCCCCTAAGACAATAATTAGGGCGTAATTGTTGGATGATTTAGTGCTTCTGATCGCTACTCGCGGAAGCGAGCGGGCCGGCGGAGGCAGCCTCGGGTGCGCGAGACCAGTTGCTGTGGTAGATCCTTGGCCTCGGAGTCCTCTGGGTTTTTTGGGGATGGGATGCCTCCCGAGGTGATCCTCGGGGGGTTCGACCGTCTTCCGAGGGCAGCCGCGGGTACGACTGGGTGGTTTGGTGATCAATGGTGTCGCTTCTTGCCGAGGAGGAGGAGTGAGGCGCCCTATGGGATCCACGTTGGCGTACTCTTCGTCCATCAGGAAAGCTGGTTTCAGTCGGTCGATCATGACCCAGTCCTCGCGACCATTTATGGATTTGAGTTCGCCTTGTCGGTGCGTCAGAGGACGCGGTAGGGGCCTCGGTAGGGTCTTGTCAGTGGCGGGTGGCAGGCGTCTTCCCTGATGAAGACGTGTTTGCAGGACGATAGGGATTTCGGGAGGAAGTGTTTGGTTCTGTCAGAGGTCTTGATGCAGGGCGTGAATTTTCTGGCAGATTCCCGAAGTCTGGTGATGGAGACGTCTGTGTCATCGGCGTTGGTCGGGAAGAACTCGCCTGGGACTGCCAATGGTTCCCTGTATAACTTCTCCGTAGGTGATGCTTCAACGTTCGCCCAAGGGGCAGTCCGGAGGCCGAGGAGGACCGACGGTAGTTGGCTCTTCCAGTCCTCGCCGGTGCAGCTTGCCATTAGGGAAGCCCTTTTCACCATGCCGTTAGCCCGCCGGGTTGTAGGCGGTGGTGGCGTGTAGTGATGTCCCCATCAGGCAGGCCAGGGCAGTCCACAACTCCGACAGGAAAACAAGTCCGCGGTCCGTCGTGATATCATCTGGCACTCCGAATCGACTGATCCAGCTGGCGAGAAGGGCTTCGTTCCGTAGGAGTGGATGGGGGTCCCGTTTGCGGCGACGAGGGCAGTTGGGTTGTCAGGCCCGCGGCTGCGGTCCTTTCCTGACGACGGGAATATCGAGTGCATCGCCCCGGTGTCCACCAGCATCCTCCGGCCGGAGATCACATCACGGACATAAAATCCTATGGTGTGTGGTTCCGACGAGGCCGCTGCCACGGGCGACTTTGATTTTGTCTGCCATCGCCGTTTTTTGGCTGCTGGAAGGTGCAGGGGCTTTCGCATCTCCTGGAGTACCTTCCAAACTTCCGGTGGTAGTGGCACCAGGAGTTTTCGCCCCGCTGCGGGTGGGAAGACTTCCTCTGGGTCACGGCGCCGATCTCCTGCGTTGGGTCGTCTTCTTCTTCTCCCTTCTCTGCAGCTAGGCACACGGAAAATCAGGGAGCGACGAGCCTTGCAGCCTTGTTCGACTGCGTCAGCTTTTTAGCTTTTTCCACGAGTTCATCGTCAGGGAGGGTGTATGCGTCTGTTAGCTGTCCTCTGACATCTGGCTCGAGTTGCTGCAGGAATATTTCGCGGCCCAAGCAGATTTCCATCTTCTTCCCGTCGGGACCTACTTCGGGCAGGCGAGGAGGCCCATCACCGTGTCCCAGGCATCCTGTGGGTTGGCGCCTTGCATCGGGTTTGTAACTAGGTCGAGGGCGGGGGCGGCTTTCTCCGCGATGGGAGTGGAGTAGGCTGTCACGAGTCTTTTCTTTAGTTCGTCGAGTGTGACAGGTTCGGTCTGTGCCCGACCGGTCAGCCAGGGGGTTATTCGGTCGAATACCTCTGTCGGGAGGACTGACATGACGAGGTCAGCCTGCAGTACCTTGTCCGAGAGTCCCGCGACCCAGAATTGCCCTTCAGCTCGGATGAACCAGGCGGTTGGGTTCGCTGTTGTGAAGGGGGGGGGGGGGGGGGGCAGCTTGGGCTGTGGCTCATACAGCATTATACCAAGAATACCGAAAGATAGATCAATTTTGGTGGCCTTGATTATACGCTGTACAGAAAACTCAATTGCACCGAAGAAACTTCTGTATGAACATTTTTTTTACATGTTTTTCAGTTTTTTAACCCTAAGTCCAAAGCATGTCACTCACTGAGATCAGGGCCTGCTGCAAGCCTCTGGACACTTTATCTCTCTGCCACTTATTATTTTTTTTCCTATTCCAGTAGTCAAGCTTCGTTTCATCCTTGCTTCAGTTACTCACTCATGTATTTTCTTCTCCTGTCTCAATTCCTGCTTCATAGCCTGGTGTGTCCCCAATGTAACAGAAATGCTCTGCTTCATCTGAGGTACGCCCTTCAATCACAACATGGTTCGCTGCTTTCATCTCTTCCTCATGTGGTCTTGTAAAACAGTTTGTGTTTTGAAAATCTCTTTAACCCATGCACATCTCTCCTTACAACATTTGTTACATTCAGCTCACAGTAGTACTGACTCAGTACTACTGAGTTCACCTTTCCCACAGCAGCCATAAGGCCACTTTCTTGACTAAACTTTTCCCTTCCCTTTTTTCCCAAATACCGAAAGTTATTTTGCTTATAAAATATTGATTTTCATTCCTCTCTCTCCAATCCATTCCACTCCTACACATGTTAAACATTTCCACCACCTCTTCCTCAGATTTTGCTGTTAGCTGCAAATAGCAGCTCCCTTGGACGTCCCCCTCTTTCTTTTCTTCATAGCCTAATTCATCACTGGTAACTGCAAAAGACTTATTGCTGATCCCTTAAGGACATGAACATTTATCTCCTGTATACTTGCCACTGCCTTCACTCAATATCTAGTGCTATGGCAAAGTAACATATCTAGCTTTACTAGTCATTCCATTACATTCTACCTATGCAATAGTACCAATCAAGTTGTATTGATTTTTCAGGATCCTCAAATATATTATAATCTTTTCCTTTTTTTGAGGTAATTTTCCTGAAGATGTATGAAGATTTTAACAATTTTCAACAACCTTTTTTTAAGCACCTTTTCCTACATTTCGTTAACAAGCCCCAACAGCCTCATTCGTCTATAATTACCATTATTACAATGCTTTCCTTTTCATTTTGTACCTCTCCACTTTTCATATCTTGCCCTTTGTCAGGTTTTGCACATATCAGTATTCTGATAAGTGCACGGAAGACCAACCGCCGCCCCTTAAGATTTTACTAAATCTCTTGGTATTCCAAATAGCCCTTGGGACTTTTCCATCTTTCAGCTTCTCAAGCTCTTTCATCCTTTTTAGGGGATATATTCTATTGGTTGTTCCATTATGCAAACATTGGAATTCAAAGTACCCTACTGTAAGTAGTCTTTCCAGTATCTACTTTTTAGCCACCATGCTATTCTGAATCTTTTCTCCTTTTCTCTGTGCTGTGTTGAGATTCTGATGTTGTTCCTCACAACTCCTTTTCTGTGCCTTTCCCACCTGGCTGTAAACTTTCAACATTTCATCTCAGTATGTATTCTACATCTCTACCCTTTTCCATGCTCGAATTGTCTTGTTAAAACTTTCATTCATTCTTTTCCATGCTTTAACTTTCTAGTTAAAACTAGTTGTTATGAAGTATTGTGGATTTGTTTTATTCATGTGACGCCTTCTTTACTTTAATTATGTATACAATAAATTTTCCAGCTTTATTGAATATACGTATGACCCAAAGCTGGATATACATAGTACATATAATCATTTACATTTGTGTTGTTATTAAACGCATTAAACTGTTTAAATGACCCCAAAGAGCTTTTATCAAAATGCATGACAGATTCTTTATTGTAGGAATTAAATGCAACCTCCATGGCTGACTTATAGGCTGTCAAAACCATTGTGAATATAGATGCTGTGTAGCAATCATTAAAAATTTGTAACTGGGATAAGTACTAGATGATATTCTGAGAAATTTGCTCTTATTTCATATTGAATGGTTTCCCTTAAGTAAATTTAGAGCAGCTCAAAGCTATGGTTTGGTAGAGTAATTCACCTCAGTTTGTTTTTTGTTTTTTTCACCTTGTATATCCTCATGTCAGAGAACAAATTTTTCTTATGTTTATTTTCAGGTTTGTGGTATTTTACACTAAATTGAGCTGGATCTTGATTAAATCGTGAGCCAAAATCCTGAAATATTCATAAATTCCAATATTTTTGGCTTTCAACTTTTAATAGCAGTGAGACTGTGGTGCTAAGTAAGAGCCAGTTTTCTGCTTCCCCTTTATAGGACTTGATTACTGATGTTATTAAAGCTAGTTAAAGTCATCACAGCTTAATTATTTTGGCTTTTATTAATTGAAAATTGCCTGGTTTAATCCTCCAGTAGTCAATGTCAAGGCTTCTGAGAGCACTCAAAAGGCAGTTTGTTTTTGAAGAATTCATTTAAAAAATATTTCAGTATTGTGAGGGTAAGACAAAAATGGCCAAGACCTCTCAGTAGAGAGAATAACTTGCCAGCCATATAATTCTCCTTGTAAACAAGGACCAGTTGATTGTTGACCCGAGTTACATTGTTTTCAGAAATATTTTAATATATGTGGGTTTACTAGTTCCACTGGTCTTGCTGAGATAGTAAGCGTAGCCAATATAGACATTTAGATCTAACCTTAACCCTTGGTCCCTGTCAGTAAGAATTGGTAACCTTACAAGAGATTTTCCATTATAATTTATTCAGTACGAAAAACTCGACATACGAAAGCAAATACGAAGATTTTTGTGGCTCTACATACGAAAATTGTTCAAGATACGAAAGGTTGTTGCTGTAAAGTCCGAGATTCGCCCGGACCACCAATAACAATTTTAAAACTCGCGCACCAACGAGTAGACTCGCCACCATCCTCCCACTCTCCCATTGGTTCCTGATGCTGGTCACTGCCAGAAGATCCTGCTCTCCTATTGGTCAGCATCTCTCCCATTGTGCTCTACGTAGCGGCGTGCTTTTTCAGCCACTTCCCGGCATCATCAGTATCGTAAGCACGTGGAATTCGTTCGTTCTATACGATTTCGTTTATTAACGTAAATTCGTTAGTGATTTCATTGTAGTACTACTTTATCGTGTTGTGTGAGAACTTTACTTAATACGTATACGTTCTACATAACTTAATTACGTACAGTATATACATAGTCATGGGTCCCAAGAAAGTTGAAGTAGGAAAGAAGAGGATGCTTTCTTTGGAGACAAAGATGGAGATAATGAAAAAGTATGAAGCTGGTATGCGATTGAGTGTGATCGCCAAGGAATACGGCCAAAATCCGTCGATAATAGGCACCATCCTTAAGCAGAAGGATGCCATCAAAGCAGCTACACCTTCCAAGAGCATGACTATTTTGTCTAGCAAGAGGAGCCATGTACACGATGAGATGGAAAGGCTGGTTCTTGTCTGGATAAAAGACAAAAAAATCGCTGGCGTTATGATAACGGAGATGGCAATCTGCCACAAGGCCAGCACTATTTTCAGCGATTTGATTGCCCAGGCGGAAGACGACGGAGGAGAAGGGACATCGATGCGGGGAGGCGGCCAGCTCGGACACGAAAGCGGCCGAAGCCTTTATTAAGACGTTCGACGAGATGACAATCAAGGAAGGCTACAGTTTTCTGCAAGTCTTCAACTGTGATGAGACTGGCCTTTTTTGGGAAAAAACGCCTCGTTGGACGTACATCACGCAGGAAGAGAAGAAGCTACCCGGGCATAAGCCTATGAAAGACAGGATTACGCTCGCACTTTGTTCGAACGCCAGTGGGGATTGTAAAGTGAAGCCCCTACTTGTGTATCATTAGGAGACTCCTCGAGCCTTCAAGGCCCACAAAGTGCTTAAGGAGAAGCTTCCAGTGATGTGGAGGGCTAATGCGAAAGCCTGGGTAACGAGACTTTTGTTCACCGAATGGGTAAATCTGTGTTTCGGCCCGACAGTGAAGAAATTCTTGGAAGAGAAGCGCCTCCCTTTGAAATGTCTGCTGTTGTTGGACAATGCCCCTGCTAAAAACCCTCCTGGCCTCGAGGGAAGGATATCGCGGGATTGGTTCGTTTATTTCAAGGTTCTTTATCCTCCGCCTAACACCACCCCTCTCCTCCAGCCCATGGACCAACAAGTGATATCGAACTTCAAGAAGCTGTATACAAAACATCTTTTCAAGAGATGTTTCGACATCACCGATACCACAAACCTCACCTTGCGTGAATTTTGGAAGCAGCATTTCGATGTTGTGATATGCATCCGACTCATCGACCAAGCTTGGCAGGAGGTTTCGAGGCGAACCTTGAATTCTTCGTGGAGGAAATTCTGGCCTGATGCCGTATCCACCCGAGACTTCGAGGGATTCGACGTGGGTGAAGCTGGTGCTGCAGATTCACGAACAGTTGACGATCCTGAAACTGTTTCACAACCAGATCTTGACGAGATCGTTGCACTCGGCAAGTCCATGGGGCTGGTCGTCGACTAGGACGACATCAATGACCTTCTCGAGGAGCACCAAAAGGAGCTTACGACGGATGACCTGAAGGAGTTGGAGGCCATGCAACATAACGTCGTTCAAGAAGAGTTCTCTAGCAGCGGCAAGGGGAGGAGGAGGAAGACACTATGACAACGGGGGCAAGAAAAAAAAAAAAATTAAGGATGCTCTAGCTGCTTTTTCATAAGGTGCAATAATTTGTAGAAAAGAGACACCCCGAAAAGGCTTACACAGGTTGTATGCTTGCACAGTTCGATGACGTTTGCCTGAGTCGTTTCAGGAACATTGTCAAAAGCAGGCAGAGGCAATCTTCCTTCCTTAGATAAGAAGTTTTCATAATAAAACTAATATTGTAATACTTACCTGAACACCTGAATTAGCCCTGGTCACTGACCCCCAGCCCGAAACTATATCCCCACATATATACCCACTAAGTGGGTAATTTTAACTGTCAGTGTTACCAACGTGCAGGTAAAATCTAGTCAAATGAGTTACCCGTGTTACCGTTGGCAACGCTGCCGCAAATACCTGCCACCCCAGTGGCCTGTCTCCTCATTCCTCAATTGAATCATTCACTATCAAATTGAAGTGGGGAGGAGGGTGGGAATCATTCAGGTGTTCAGGTAAGTATTACAATATTAGTTTTATTATGAAAACTTCTTATTGCAATACACTCCCTGAACACCTGAATTAGCCCGATTAAACAAAACATTTAGTCGGAGGCGGGGTCAATCTCATTCAGCCCGACCTGTCCACAGAACATACGCAGGTAACTCATAAGCAACCTAGCATGTATAAAAGCATGTATCCTACCTAGTATCTAAACTCGGAGGTGAGGGATGTTTGCAAAGAAAGTACTTCAACATCAGTGTTGTGTCAAGGTACTGTCTAAGTCAGAAGTATCTCCATGTGATAAGCTATACTACTTATTCATGGAGGTAAAAAACAAATCTCCTCACCTGGTTGTCCAGCTCAGTAGGTGAGGATGTTGCAAAGAAAGTACTTCAAAGTCAGTGTTGAGTCTAAGGTACTATCTGGGTCAGAAGTACTTCCCATGTGATAAGCTTATTACTCTTTATTCATGGAGGCAAAAAAAACCCCAAAAAAAAAAAAAAAAAAAAAAATCCTCCTCACCTGGTTGTCCAGCCTCAGTAAGTGGAGGATGCTTGCATAGGAAGGTACCAGACCGTCGGTGTCGAGTCCTAGGTACCCGCCTGAGTCTGAAGAACCTCCCATGTGGTATCTATACCTCTATGTTATGGAGGGGAAATGGTGAACCTCCCATGTGGCTATGTAGCCTCTCATGTATGGAGGAGAAGTTGAGTGTGCAGGACCTTCAGTTCTCTACTGCTCACTGATGTAGATGACTTGTGCTGAAGAAGTAGTAGTTATTCCAACCATGACCATCGGGATCTGCCTAACCTCAAGGGCCTAAGGACAAAACACACTGTCTAAGCTGGACCAACAGAAAACACTAGAGTTCATTAGACTATCACTGCCTCCCTAAACTTCTAACACCATAAAGTTCATTTAGACTATCACTGCCTCCCTAAACTTCTAACACCCTGAAGTTCATTTAGACTATCACTGCTTACCTAAAACTTCTAACACCCTAACTCTACTAAGCCAACTATAAAAGTGGGGGGGGGGCTACCGCAACGACAGGACCCGAGAGTACCTCTCTGAAGAAACTGAAATTCCTTAAGGTACGGTGTTGTGAAAAATCACAACTCTCTCTCAAAAAAAAAAACCACCTACACAATCGCCGACAGCGAACATTCCTCTGGAAGCCAAAGGGTAGCCCTCCGCATACTTGCGCCCTTGGATTGACTAAGAACCCATTCTTATGAGTGTCCGGATAGCGCTGAGGCAATGATTTTAACAATAGTCCCTCCTCTCCTTGCCAAGAACAGCATAATCCTCAGAAATGTTAGTCTGGTATGCAAAACCCCCTCGAAACCAAAGTGAAGAGGTTATCAAACAGTCCAGGCTCAGAGAAACACCCATCAAGTCTTACCACATTCGCACAGTGTGGCTGTGAAAGGTCTCCTCCAAATACGAGCCTCATGATTCGTAACCCTTAACACACGAATCAATGAAGGAACCCAATAGAGAAAAAAAACCCTCAAACTGGACCTCCGGTAAACCGGAAAGGTTTAGGGGGGGGGGGGGGACTCCGACAGAGGAGTTTACCCCCGCTAGCTCATACAGAAAAATGATGCTAGCTTAAGTCATTCCCCAAAAACTGCCCGACTCGCCGAAACCAGACTACCTACTTGATGTTTGAGAGATTGCTGGTTTGGTGAATACAACATATCAAAAAACATTACTTGAATTAACTGAGATACCTCTAGAGCCTGGAATGGGGAAGGGGAAGGATAGAATGGACAAAGTCCCCCCACAATCCGTTATACTCGCTTCCTCGCCGGAGAAACAAAAAAAACACACAACTAGCAACCGAGTCTCTCTTCAAAGGTATCTATCCTCTGTCAGACCTGTCCGGCCACACCGGAACAGGAAAAAAAAGGAGAAAAGCCGAACCCCCCCGACAAGAGCAGCACCCAAGAACCCGGAACCTACTACACCTGGATGCTCGATACCAAACGACATAAGATCCCATCATATCTGAGCCTACGATCTGATTGCGCAACGATATACCAACAAGAAGATGATAAACTCCTGTGCAAGTCGTACTCGACTGCGCAACCCGCACTCCCCCCAGACATCATGATGTAACCCCTGCTGTCCGACCGTTGTCACCACTCACAAGAGCGAACTGTCTGTCACCAGTTCGCAAAACTTGTAAGAGTTAGTCACTCGAAAAAACGACTCGACTGAACGGATACGGTCACTACCCAGTGACGATAACGTTACGCCTGAGCCGATATACCTTGGCGATGAACGACCACACATGCGAGTCACTCCCATACTGTGCGCCAAACATGTACCAACCAAGACGATGACCTAACTTGAACCAGTCTCAATTACTGCGAAACAAAACTCCGCACTCGACCATTGACTATGACACGAGACCAGGACGACTACAATAGGCGAGCAACACCCCTAAAGAGCGAAGAAGTCGCAAAACGCGATCCAACTAACCCCCTTTACCAATACGTACTAAACCTAGACTGGAGTCCGGAGCAAGTGAGGGAAAAGAAGTACTCCCAGACACGGAATCAAGGTCGAACCCACCTTGAAAACCCCATAAGGACGGAACAGAAAAGCAGCAGGAAAAAAGTTGAGAAAATAAGGAGAGAGAAAAGTCACTACGAGTAACCCACAGGAACACCTAGCGCCGACATTGTGCAGGTGGAGAACCAACTGTGCGGTACAGTGCTCTAATAACGGGTTACGAAAAAAACTGCGGAAAACCAATGGGGAGCCGCAGAAGGAATTACCAGCTACCCTAAGAAAGGGGCCCGAGGGCACAAAAGGTGCTAATTAAGATGCAGACTAACTGCGAACGGCCGTAGCCCCCCCAGCAATTACGCGGTAAGCACGTTACGTCTCACACTCCTAAGGTATAAATGGGAACGAAGAAGGAAGATTACTACCCTATGAAAGGAGTGGGTGGTGACAACCGGTATCGATACAGTCAACGATGGCGCAGGTGAATCTCCAATTGCCGTAGCCTCCTCAAGAACTACGGAGGACACATTACGTCTCAAAACAAGTAAGGATGAAACAAATTTACCGGAGTTGCGGAAAAAAAAACCGCCTTGAAGCATCAACAATCAGCAGGGCCTGAGAATTACGGACCCGTGGAAGGGTGCTACGAAGGCAGCCCCTCCAAATTATTTCCTTAACCCAGAGAGAGAGAGAGAGAGAGAGAGAGAGAGAGAGAGAGAGAGAGAGAGAGAGAGAGAGAGAGAGAGAGAGAGAGAGAGATTGAAATCATCTCCAATTTTCATTGGATGAAACATGAAACTGGCTCTACTGTGATATTGGTAAATAAAAAAACAGGATGAGCGAGAAGACTCCGAAGCGACATCCGAAGAATGAGCAGCTGAAGAAGGTTAGTGTAAAGACATTATAAGTTTAACAGGAAAAACTGGGCGAGAGAAACTAGACCGACTCTTTTCCTCATGATAATCTGAGAAACATTAGAAAATCAGGAAAATTATTCAAGACGTGGTCGTGAATACAGTCCGTATTGAAGCTACCGTAATTGACTTGCGTTAATTCGATTTTACGATGGGTATAGTATTTGAAATCAGAACTACATTGCAAATAAGTCTTGCTATCTCTCGCGCAGCTGGCGTAGGCAACATCGTGCATCAGACAGCGAGATTGTAGGGTTTTAAAATAAAATTTAGGCAAAGGCCGAATATTGGGAATTATGAGGTCATTCAGCGCTGAAGGGAAATTGACAGAAAAAATGTTTGAAAAGGTGTAACAAGAAGAAAAACCTCTGTTGCACAATGAGTCAATTGTTAGGAGAGGGTGGAAAAACAGCATGAGTAGAGAAAAAAAATGAAATCAGGAAAGTAAGAGAGAGAGAGAGAATTACAACCGTCTAACGTCTCCAATCCATAAATTTGCACCCTCTTCTAAGTTAAAAGGTATTATCTTAATGATAATATACTCGTTATAACTGCGTACAGCTATGAACAACCGAACGAGAACTTGTTGCTATACGATCGAATCCTATAGCACATCACTTATTGTATTGATCGGCGTGTGAAAGTAATCGAATCCGATAACAACGTCTGTTATTGTATTCATCCGCGTGCGACGGTAATTACTGTATTCATGATATAAATGTAGCTGAAGCTGATAAGGCAAAATTACGTGCATCAGCAACCTGGAAGAGGTCCCAAGCTTTTGTATGAATTCAAACGCAGCCGTGGTAAAAGAAAGTAATAGCATGAAAAGAGCTCGTTTACTGTTGTCACACCGATAAAGATTAATCAAAGTGTAAGGGTTTTTTTTTCTAATACCTATGAAAAAAGTGGAAAAAACGAAACGGAATCGCCTAAATTTACGCATCTAAGCTGAGGGAAAACTAGCTTCTTAATGGAGAACGTTATTAAAAGTTCCAAAATTTTGGCCCCTTAAATACATCGTAAGACGAACAGCATGACTTCGTTTCATAAGTTAAGTATCCAGATACTCATTATGGTAACTAGGAACAAAAACATTAGCCGAGGGGACCAAGTGATATGGTTGAATCTGGAGACAAGGAAATAGACTAGCCGGCATTCATTGTCTGTCTAAAGCCACGCCTGCCTACAACAGTGCTGTTTTGAAAAGCTTGTGTAATTGTAATTTAATTGAAAAAAATACCTTAAATTTCAATTTAATTTGAAATTAATAAATTACATATTTAAAGTAATTAAATTAACTTTATTAGGTCAAATATTAATTTCAGTTGTCACTGTAATTTGATAATACTACTGGTAATTCTTTGTAACTGTAATTGACATAAGCACAATGTAATTACTGACGGCATTAGTCCGTTAAACGTATGAAGACGTCATACAACGAAATCCTTTTAGTATCTGACATCTAATCATATGCCACAAGATACCAGTAATTGGACTGTTTAAATATTTCCAACATAGTTGAAAACATGTTTGCTTCAAGAAAACACGTCTTCTTCAAGACGACAACCTGGCCTAAGTAACAAGAAAGAGTTGTTACGTTAGTTACGCTATCCAATCAGGACAAAGAATGAGGTGGATACGGCGACGCAAACCCTTATTGGTCATCAGCTGATTCCAGAGCGTGAATGACTGCCGAGTTAGTATTTACACTACGCTAATATGATGATACATACAAAACAATTAATGCTTTAGTCGGACAGAATCTGATCTTCATTCTGTTCGATCACATTCCTATTGAATTATACTAAGATCGGATTTCGTTCGTTTCAATTACCACCTGTACTGAATTATCCGTAGTCAGAATGCCTGAGCCTAAAGCGTTAGCCACTATAAAAATCAGTCTACCTATATGTAGTACAGCGAATACTTTCGGCTAGGCAAGGCTACTGACATTCATACGATATATCATCAGTGAACAGTAGGCTAGTCGTAGTTAATTTATTCGATTTTTCTCTACATAACGAATTATGTACGTCGATATGCGTTGAACAGAGAATTAGTTGATATTAAAAATTACGCTATCGTATAAGTAGAGGAAAGTAACCTTAAAGACGAAAGATAAGTATTCAAACTCTTCAGAACCCGACCATGGCCTAAAAGATTCTGACGCAAGGAACTCGAAACAAGAAACACCCAAGAGGCTCTAAGGACATTGTCCCTCTATAAACTACTAATAATAGAAAACCGACGGAAGAAGCCTGCACTTCTCTTCCTAAACACTATTTAGCCTATTATCCCTACTCGTCTATATCTGACCTAAATTTTCATCATCCTGACTTACAAATCGAGGGGAGGGGAAATCTGCTGCCAACACTGCCTGCTCCGCGCCGGGGGGCCGGCAGAACCTACCCACTCGGAGGCTTGCGGTTCTCCATTTACCCCCAGCACCCGTTAGGGCTGGTTCTGGAACAGGCAGGGGGGCTGAAAAAGAACGATTAGAATTCACTATATTCTACTAATAATACTATCTCTATTTTGGTTAAATTATTCGTCAGGCTAGAAATATGCTTAACATATATATGATAACCTGTCCACTAATTTCTGGAATAACTAAACTAATGTTTCGTTGTCTCCTGACCAAGACAAACATCTGTGACTAGTATTGCACTAAACTTTCTACACGAAATAACGAAAAGAACGTCGATCATGTGTGCGGGGTTACTCATCCTACGCTTGAAGGGCGTGCAGAGCCGATGATCACCAACATATCCAGCAGTAGAAGGTAGAAGGCTCGATCGTCAAACTGTAGATGAAGTAGAAGCAGAGGCGTTTGCAGTCGGCGACAACGTTATTTTAGAGCCGATGAGCACCAACATATCCAGCAGTAGAAGGCTCGATCGTCGAGGCGTTTGTAGAAGGCGATGACGTTTATTTCCTAACTATCCTTAGCGAGTACAAAGTAGCTATCCAAAGTGACGGGAAAATTCGTAGTTTGTAACCAAGATGCGAAAACTCTGAGTGGGGTCGGGCTAAATGACCAAAAGTTCGCCATGATGTGGGACTGATCCGCACAGCAAGGCGAACAAAAAAACAATTGAGGAATGAGGAGACAGGCAGGGCAGTGGCAGGTATTTGCGGCAGCGTTGCCAACGGTAACACAGGTAACTCATTTGACTAGATTTTACCTGCAGCGTTGGTAACACTGACAGTTTAAAATTACCCACTTAGTGGGTATATATGTGGGGATATAGTTCGGGCTGGTCAGTGACCAGGGCTAATTCAGGTGTTCAGGGAGTGTATTGCAACTAGTTATTTTTTAAAGAGGCCTTTAGTAGGAGTAACGCAAAAAGGAAGATCCAATTGATACTACAAAAAAACAAAGTTGAAAGTGGTGAAGAAATTGAAATTTTGTAAAAAAAAAAAAAAAAAAACGTTAAGTATAAAAAAGTAAAAATAAATGTAAAAATCAAAAAAAGAAAACAAAAATTTAATTTTAAGTTTTATGTAAAGTTAAGTGTTACAGTTTTGTTAATGTGTTTCGTAAAGTTTAGTTTATGTTTCCTGACATTTTTTAATGTGTTTCGTAAAGTTAAGTGTACATACTATAAGAAGTTTTCTGCCGTTTGTCCTCCTCCTCTGTATGTACGTACAGTATTTCTTGTATACCATGTACACTAATACACTTTATTTACAGGTACATACATATTAGTACTAGTACGTATTAAGTTAGGTATTGAATGGTCCAAATTGTTGTAGTACTTCATTGTTTATAGGTCAATTTAGCTTTATTATGAAATTTACTGGGGTGTTTTTGTAGGGCTTGGAATGGATTAGCCATTTTACATGTAAAATGCGGTTCAAGATACGAAAAGCTCATGATACGAAGGCCGCCTCGGAACGGATTAATTTCGTATGTCGAGGTACCACTGTACAATAAACCAACAAAAATCTCTTCCCTTATAATTAGCAATAAGCTGGCGACACAAAACCCAGTTGATCTCATAAGTTCATTTCCTCGGGGTCGCTAATTACATCTATCTGCCAAATTTCATATTCATTCATCCATTCTGGCGCATGAAAACACACAAAAACAAAATATTTCAACTTGGCTAAAAAACTGAAAAATTAAGGAAAGAATAAAAGCATACTGCCAATGCTCAATTTTATATTCAGTAAAAATAGGAAATGTATAAATTAGGTCAGTCTAAAAATATTAAACATTATACATGGCAACACAACATGAAGCAGAATTCTCCACATAAAATGTTTGTACATTTATCTGTTCCTTTCAGAATTCAGACACATAGGACTGTTTCTGAATTAGTTCAAGAACAGTGGCACAAAACAATACATAAATACATACCGTATACAATAATTATTTAGGTCTGATCAGCATATGTATATTACATTTACATATGCTGAGCAGACCTAAATAATTATTTTGTATATGTATGTTTTGTACTACTGTTCTTGAACTAATTCAGAAACAGTCCAATGTGTCTGAATTCTGAAAGGAATAGATAAATGTACAAACATTTTATGTGGAGAATTCTGCTTCATGTTGTGTTGTCATGTATGATGTAAATGCAATATACTGCACCACCCTGCAACATTTTAATAATTTATGGAATTAAGTAATGGTCCACATACATATTATTATAAAATAGCTGCAATTACAGGGGCATTTATCCAAAATATAAACTTTAAAATTGTATGGAAAATTGTCTTAGGAATGTTTAATAGTGTAAATAGAATGACAAAATCACATTTAATACACATAACTGCCTTTTTATAGCAAAGTATGAAAAAGTTACCTTATAAAATATTTACTTTTTCTTGATCATATACAGAGGTCCCCTTGTATTCGCGGGGGATGTGTACCAGACACCCCCGCAAATAGTGAGAATCCGCGAATAGTTGGAACTCCTACAAAAACACTGAAAACGACCTATTTTGGAAGGGAAAAGTCAAGAAAACCCCCACTAAACATTTTTATACCCGGTTTTTTTTAATAATTTTATCACAAAAAGTGCATTTTACGATGATAATGCTAAAAGAAAAAAAGAAAATCTGGACATTTCTCATAGAAAAATACCACAAATAGGAGAATTTCCTGCAAATAATTGGTAAACACGTTCCGGAGAGAAATCCGCGAATTCGGAGAACGCGAATACGGGGGGCCCACTGTACATTAAATTTCTTTGTCACTACTTACAGTTGTCCTTATGAAAGACTATATAGTAGCTTTTGAACAAAAATAGAAAAAATTATAGGCTTACTCATGATAAACAAAGCCATTTGACAATCATAATGAAATTATCGAAAATGCCCAAAGATTTAAAAAATACTGCTACATACAGTAACAGGAAAGTGTTGTGCTCATAATAAAGTAAATAAATTCCATTACACGTATAAAAAGCAAAACTCATATTTCTCATCTTTTTGAAGGATAAAAAATCTCAAAGAAGAACTAACGTGAACAGTAATATATACCAACAGAAAATTAGTCAAATGTTTTTTATAATCAATTTAATTACCTTTGGTTTCATGAGATTCTTTTTTTATGTTCAAATTATTTAACTTTAAGTGTTAAAACTTCAGTTCAAACTTCCCAGCATGTAAATCTTTAAAACACTACTGCAGGCCATTATGGAAGTCCTAACAATCTCACAGTATCTGCTAGCCTGTTAACATAATTTCTATTAATAATCACTTTTAGCCTAACCAATATTCCCAGACTCCATTCACCTACTTTGGAAGAGCTATATGTGGTATCAGAGCATGAGAATTTACAGTATGTCCTATTATTTTTCTGTCATTTTAACATGTTCACTATCTACATTTTTGGCTGAAGTAGTTGGACTGAAGAACATTAATCCATTAAGTGTATAAAAATGCCAAGTAATACTGATAGTAAGCAGGTCTCAAACCAAGAATTATTTCCAAAAGACATTTTCAGTTACTACTCATCAAAGAACATTCACCAAGGTAAAAACCAAAGTCTTTAAGCTTCTGTGCCAATCTTATAACACTGTTTGCCTAATAAAAATGTAAGAAAAACCTATGAACTTACACATTTGACATATAGCACTATTAACTACTTATACATAAAAAAAAAGTTGTCAGATCACAAAGGAAAAATTGTGTGCTTGGCTGTAATCTTGAGGCTCATAACTCATCTTTGTTCTTTTCTGCTTCACTGGCTGGTTTTTGTTTTTTTTCAGTAGCTGGTGGTGTAGATTTGCTCTTTTCTTTGGCCTTTTCCACAGCAAAATTAATTTCGTCAAAGATAGATTCTATAGTAGTTGCTGTACCCCAAGCATCAATGACATGACCAGTCTCGTCAACAAGGTACTTGTAGAAGTTCCAGTCAGGTACCACAGAGGATTCATCTATTGGATGAGAAACCATTATTTAGAAGAAAAACAAAGGTTATCAGTATATAACTAGTTCCTATCCTTAATGCCTTGTATAAACTTACATGGGAAAAGTACCGATAATTACTATTACAAATGAAAATTTCCTGCCTACTACTATACAAACTAAAAGATGCTAGTGCCAGAATAGTCATGTACATAAACTTTATGATGTAAATAATAGTTTCATCTATGTAAAAATAAAATATAAATATCTATTATATAATCATCTGCCATAAGGCCTGTCAAGTTAAGTACTCTTCTGTCCTTATCCTTCCTGGCTCCAGTCATTTTGACTTCTTAATACATTCTCTTTTAATTTAGGATATATTAAAAAGGTCCTAAACAGTTAAGAAGGTGTGCTTTCCTCATATTTTTTTAAAGATCCTAAACAGTCAGGAAGGTGTGCTTTCCCCACATTTTTTTAAGAACCTAAACAGTTAGGAAGGTGTGCTTTCCCATATTTTCTAAGTCAACATCTACAGTGTACCTTACACAGCAAACTGTAAAAAAGGCTAAGGATCATTTTGAATGTTCCTTTGAGCCCTATTCCCTCAAGTTCAATTTTAATTTTAAGTTCCTTGAGAAAAAAAAACGATTACTATCTATTTGTAAATAAAAAATTCTTTCATATCATCTTGCTCCAATTTTCACCTAGTTTCAGTATTCATCCTTTGGATGGACCTTATGAGTCACGAAATACGGTTCAATAATCTTGGAAGTTTTATAATACCTATGATGTAGCAAGTGTTGACTGAAACAACTAAAGACTTAAATTTCTATTTTTCTAGCACTTTTATAAAATGCTGAAATGCTGATCTTGACATTCTCATATAGAGTAAACATCAGAATCTGAAAAAGTTGTTGTAGAAGCACTTAACAAATGGATAGGTGGAATTGAGAAGATAAAGACTGATATGTAATGACTATAAGCAAAGCATAGCATATAGTTACTGGAAAACAGCAAAGGAAAAACTATTTCCAGAAAAGTGGCCATGAAAGAGGCTGAGAGAAAGATGTGAGAGTGAGCTCTCTCTGTCAGATTAATAGATGGTTTTACAACAAATAGTCAAGATTACAAAATACTCATACTCGTGGAGTAAGAAATTTTCAATGCCTGAAATGTAGACAAATGCATCAAAAGGAGAGGGAGAAGCACCTTGTGTTGGAAAGGCAGGCTGCAGAAAAAGTGACTGAACATTTCTCTGGAGAAGGTAATAAAAAAAAAAAAAAGTAGAAACAGCCTGGATGAAGTGAAAAGGGACAGAATATTGTATTGGTAAATAAAGTAGTACCCTATTAGATATCCCAGCAAAAGTTTACTATTTTACATAACACACTGACACTTCTATGCAGCAGAGACATGACCACTGATAAATAAAATGAAGGACATTTTGAAAAGGACCTTCAAGGTGTTAAGATTCATGGCCGGATTTGCAATGGGAAGATCATATCACAAATGAAGACCATTGAGAGAGATATTGTATTGCATTCAGAAAATGGAAAATATATTGACACCTCAATCTTCGAGACAGTTTGAATATGTGATAAGATGAATTTAGAACAGTTAGTCACAAAAGGACTACTAAAAGATACAGAAGAATTTTAAAGACAAGAAAATAATAGAAAAGGGCCCAATGAAGACCTACACCAGATAAGAATTCAGAAAAAAGTGAACAAGATAAAGACAATAAAGGGAACTCCTTTCATGTCTAACACCATAGAGGGTTAATCTTGAAAAAAAAAAAAAGTTAAGAATAACTTGAATGTAGATACTGCTAGACAACTATATGTTTATAAGCAATTAAATTCTTGATCTAATTATGTCTGACAACCTCAAAATACTGTAACATAACTTCATAACTTAAATGCTGGAGGTCAGTTATATTACCACACTCACAGTTTCTAAAGTAACCAGTTCCAAAGTTGTTACAGATGGTATTCTTACTCTACCATTCCACATGAGGCCATTGTTGCTACAGTTGTTTGTATTCACCTAATAGGCAATGCTGCAGGCCTTGAGAAAGATTTGAAACAAATAAGTGGTGCAGTCAGTCTGAAAAGAGACAAAACTTCCTTTTTCCCTATACTTAAAACATATACACTGATATGAGAACAGCACGTGCCCCAAAGTCATTCATATTAACACAACTGGGATATTGTTCTCAGGTTTGGATGCCTTAATGGTGATACTGTTCTTACAGCATGCCAAATTTCATCAATTTGGGTTCTCAATATGATCAGCTGAGATAAGCAACCCAATTATGGATGAGATGAAGAGTCTACTGCTCATCTGGGTTTAGGATAAGAATAGGAGGCAAGGACAAGACAAATATGCCTAAGGATTCAAGACAGAGAAATAATAACATCCTTGCAATGCTTTTCAATGTAGATAACAATCTACAGATATTTCCTGATTTATCCTCTTGAGAATCACAAGGCACAAGCCTTAGTGGTACAAATAGAATGAAATTCTAAAGACTCCTCTTTCTCACAGATAATAAATAGAATGAAATTCTGAAGACTCCTCTCTCATATGAAGTGTTGGTGCTGCCTCCCAACACCATCTCTTTAAACCATCCTTTCAAAAAAAAAACAACAACAACTCTAAACTCAAGGCCTCTATCAGCAACATACAATGGAATACTTGGTCCCATTCTTCAATGACAAAGCTTACAGGAATTTCAAAATGTGGGATGTGATCAACTGTATTGTTGATGCTTTGGATGAACTATATTATGTTAAAAAGTACAGTCAGTGCACTGCATGAGATCAAGCACCAAAGAGATACTTTTCAGTAATTGTCAGCTGGGCAAAGTACATAAGTGGTACCTACTATAGAGTGTAACTTCCTGCAAGAGATGATGGTCAATAGCTGCATATAAAAATCTTGAAAGAGCATCTATTTTTCCTTCAACAAGGTGACAGCATCCTTTGAGTTTAAGTAAAGTAGCTTGATTAAAAGATGTACAAAAATTCTTGCACCAGTTTGGAATGCCAGTAACAATGCATCAAAAATGTCATCCTCACTATAAACATTTGCATGTTAACTTTTCCCTTCACAGGGTTAGGTAAGAAATGAGCTCACTCCAATTTCCTTTTTGTCCTTTCTGTCTGGACTACTCTCAGGTCTAGGTCTTTACCTGGCCCCTTTATTCTTGGACTTCTTACAGGTTTCCATCCTGTTAGTTCACCATATACTGCTTTTGTGATCAACTGTTCCTCATCCCTTCTCATCACAGATCCATTAATTGTTATTTGAACTGGTCCTGAAGCATGTCCATTTTTCATCTCTTTGAGGGTCATTTTAACCTGTTCAACTGTTACATGATACCCCCTATATAATTTTCAAGATTCCATGTTTTTATTCTTTTGCAGCAACAATCAATATTGTGTTAAGCAATGCATAGTCAAAATGTGTACAAAGTTGTCTTATATACCTTTACCATTAAAAGTCACTATCACATTCATTGTTATAAAGTCTGACTGCAGAAAACAACACACTGATATTCAGTCAACACTGAACAGAAATGAGTAAGGGTTTGTCAACTGTCAAATTACTTGCAAAAGTACATTAATATATCATCACTACATTTTAAAAAAAATTAAATTCTGTAAGGCAAGATTACTCTAGCAAATTTGCATTTTATGAAAGTGAAAAAATGCATACCTGTCAGCTGCCTAAAGGCTGGTTCAGCATCCTCACCAATGACATTTATTTTATTAAAGATGGGAAATTCTACATTATATTCTGAAGTCACAAAATTGATGATCTCTGGCATATCCAAAGGCTCTTGCTCTCCAAACTGATTGCAAGGGAATGCTAAGACTGAAAAATGATCTCCATAACCTGTAAAAAATTAAAATGACAATTATTCTGTCTGTAAATGCTGGCAAATATATACGTAAGTAAAATGTGAAGTAAATAATATGTTATATTTTGAAATAAATTAAATAAGAAGAGATGGGTAAAGTTATAAATTGGAATTTTAAGGACAAGGGGAGCTTAACAAAACAGAAGACTTTGAGCAACACATTAGTGTAATGAATTTATTGTAAAACCTTACAACACAAAATTATACATGGACCTAATAAATTAGCAAAGTTAACAAAGCTCCTAATCTTTGTCATTAAATCACTACCACCATTCCCTGTGAAGTAACAAAATTTTACACCCACACTTCCTTTTCCTCTTTAAATTATACCACTACAGTACAAGGCTACTTGAATACTTAATGTGTTATATACCATGAAAAAAGAGAGCAATTATGCCTGTATTCAAAAGGTACTTATTCATTTGTTATCTTTAAGATTCCAAAACTCTGTCAGCATTATAATTATTGTTGGCTAATCTTGTTCACATCCCTTTCCATATTAACTACAGTGAACCGTATGAGTGTTCTGAATAACAGTACAAGTTTTTATTTTGGGGATGTTAAAACAACTGACATACTGAAGCAATGTATTATTATTATTGTTATTATATTGTTTAACCAGACCAATGAATCAAAATGTTCCACTCATATCCATTAATGGATGGATACCCTCATACGAGTAGCAATAACAGCTTTTGGGTGGTAGACGGATTCACTCATGGTGAGCATCAATATTATGCACCATCGATTTGAAGGAATCAGATGGGAAAGAGGTTCCAATACTTCTGTGGCCCATAAATCCAAATCCACAAATGGCAACTTTTAGACTAGCCAAGCTCAAGGAAGCAGGCAGCTCATGAGTTATTTGCGTTCTTGACTTCACGGGAGCACGTACGCCTCTCTCCCTCTCACATGACAACTTTTTATAAATTTGCTTATAAATATACCCGGGGTTGCTGTTGGTTTTAGTTCTTATCTTTTATGATAGTATGTCAATTATAATTGTAATTTTACAAAGAAAAGTGCAAAGAAATACAGTTGAACCTCAGTTTTTATATGCCCTGGTTTCTGTAGACTTTTTCCGACTAAATTTGTCTCAGGATTCGCACATTTCCTCGGATTTCACACACTCAGAAATGCTCCTTCCAGGGCCCACCACATGACTAAGCCTGCACTGAGCACCCAAATAAAGCATCCCCTTTTATCTCGTAACCCATTGTGCTTTTGTGCATTTTTGTGGTTTTTTTTTTTTATTCAAGTGCAATTGCTAAATAAGCCATCATGGGGCCAAAGAAAGTTCCAAGTGCCAACCCCTCAGTAAAAATGGCGAGAAAGACTATGGAATCTAAGAATGAACTCGTAGCAAGTGTTGGACGGTGTTGCATGCCGATCACAGTAAGAAAATGCCTATAAGTGCTGCTGTAGTGAATTTAAGGCCAGCAGTGGCTGGTTTGAAAAATTCAGAAAGAGGACAGGCATACATAATGTGCCTGCTTCAGTGATTAAGTGGAGGGATGTAAAAGATTTTGTGGAGAATTATTATCCCAACAAAGACGTTGTAATCTGTCCCTCCAACATCTTTATTGACAATGCCATGTTCCACTTTGGGCAAATTTTAAAGAGATGCCAGAAACAAATGTTTCTGGACAGTTTTATTGTGCAATAGGGGTCCAATGACTTTCAGGCTGGTCCTTGTGCCAGTAAAAACCAGAGGGGAAGTAACCCCAGATAGGTCCTTGATACCTGAAATCCTTCTGGAGGGGGATTCCCCTTCTCAACAACAACCTCTTCTCCTTCCCTCCTCTCCATCTTCCATATGCTAACAAGAGTCTTCCATAAAGGAAAGAGTGATGTTAACCCTCTTATGCCGACTGGACGTATTTTACGTCGACATTTTTTGTCTCTCGGGTGCCGACTGGACGTATTTTACGTCGACATACAAAAGTTTTTTCTAAAATTCGCGGAAAAATACTTATAGGCCTACCAGCCTAAAACTTTTGAATCACGCGCCTTGGGGGATGCTGGGAGTTCACGGATCAAGGCCTTGTTTTGTTTTGAAGCGTGACCCAAGTGCGCATGCGCGATATCCCTTCTTCTCGCTCCAGCCAGCATCAGTAGCGCATCATCCGAGAGCGATCTTTCGTCAAAAGCGTGTTTTTCTGGACTTGTGCGAGACTTTGAGCATTTGTGTTGCTACAGGACATTCCTAGATATGTCTCAACGACGTGTGAACCGCGAAAGGCGCGTTTTACCCGTCGGAAGGGATCGTGTAAGGCGAGTTTTGGACCTGGATGCTGGCGAGGGGCCAAGCACCCAGCATGACCCCGCGCCTCAAGGCCGTTCTGTGCGGCCACATGTGGCTGAAAGTGTTTCAGGAACACAGCGTATGCCTTTGGTTACCCCTAGGAAGCATGTGGGCGTCCTTAGGGGCATTTGTAGGCATTTGGGAGGCCTCCAACCAAGGGACATAGATGAATATCTATCAGAGCTTGATCAGGAACATGTCGCAAGTCCTCATTTTGATGGCAGATGGTCATCGAGTGATGAGGACATCAGTCCCGATGAAAGTGAGGATGAATATATGCCCCCAATGTCCGTTCGAGGCTCACATCCCGAAAGTGAGCTCGAATTCAGTGGGTTCAGTGCTTACGAGGGGGAATCTGAGGAGGGGGAGGATGGGGATACGGGGTCAAGTTTTCTTTTCCTGACGCGGGAATTGCTGGAATACCTGGTACACGAGACGGTGGACTACGCTCGGTACTGCCGGTATGAGCTGAGGACGACCTTGTCGTATTACTGGCGGGGTTGCAACCTCATTGACCTAGCGCATTTTTTGGGGCTGCACATTTATTTTGGTATGACACCTGCTTCCGACGTCAGGCAATATTGGAGGAGAAATTATTTTTTATGTATGCCTAATGTGCCTGGCGTTATGTCCCGTGATAATTTCCTGGCGTTGGACAGGTACTTCAACGCCTTCAACCGAAGGGCCATACCCCAGAATAACAGTAACCGCCTCATTTTAGTGCGCCCAGTGTTGGATTATATCCGTGATCGGTGTAGTAATCTCGTGATTCCTGGAAAGAACCTGTCTTTGGATGAGGGGATGATGCCTTACAAAGGACATCTTAGTATAAAAGTGTATAACCCCAAGAAGCCGAAGAAATATGGTGTGAAATTCTTTCTTATTATTAACCCCAAGAAGCCGAAGAAATATGGTGTGAAATTCTTTCTTATTACCGAGGCCAACACTGGATACGTTGTGGACTTTTCAGTGTATTCCGGGGTCTTCTCCACGCTGCGTGACACTGTATTCAATCTTGTGGGACGTTTCCGTAACCAGGGATATCACCTGTTTATGGATAATTATTATAACTCGGTATCCCTGGCCCAGGAACTGTATGAAGCAAGTGTTCACGTCAGTGGTACCCTTCGGTTGGTGCGTGGGGCCCCGAATGTCCTCAAGAGGTTCGCTAGTCATCCACAACACCTGGCAAGAGGAGAGACAGAGTGGCAGCGGAAGGGCGCTGTCTTCGTCATCTGTTGGAAGGGTGTCCGACTCGTCCCCATGATTACGACGAGTCATGAACCCATCCAAGAAGAGATCGTACAGCGGAAGAAGACACGTCGACAGGGCCGAGTTGTGTTTGAGGAGTTTCGTATCGAGCGGCCTACCGTCATTGGGCACTACAACAGGCACATGGGAGGAGTTGATCTCTTTGATCAGCTCATCCAGTATTATCCCTTCGCCAGGAGAACCAGAAGGTGGACACAGAAGCTCCTCAAATACATCCTTC
>NC_087201.1:123913689-123953689 GCF_015104395.2 Macrobrachium nipponense
ACCTGCAGTCTCTGCATACAGGAACTGGGTCGTGTGTGCTATTAAGTGTCCATGAGTCAAACAAGTGTGGCCAATTAGACAATGATATAAAATTACTCCAGTGTGGCATTCTATTTAGTTCCAAGAATACAATAATTTAACCATAGTTTTAGTATCTAGTTCATTGAACCACTGAGTAATACAAAACTGATTAATAACAGTTCAAACTGGTTGCTCTACACCTAACAAACAAAACCTTTGAGACATAACCCATTCTCAATTTGGTGGTCTTAGCCAAACCACAGTTGACTCTACCAAAAACCTTAATGCAGTGTTGGCTTATTAAATAGAATAAACAGCTATCTTCCATAAGGTAAAATGAAGTAAAAAAAAAATCACCCATGGCCTCAATACCTATGTTACTTACTTAAAATGTCATGTAATTTCTTAAGAGCTCGATATGTTGCTTCAGTATATCCACAATGACTGGCAACATTTACAACCAGTGTAACCTGCAATAGAAAATAAAATATTGAAAAGCAGTGAACATTAAAGGAAAAATAAAATATGACATTATCAGACCTGGTAGAAAATAACACATTTGGAGAGTTCACAACAGAAATTCAAGAGACACTAGGAGAGTAAAAGATCATATTAATAGCAAAGAATGTATCCTTGGCTGGGCGTCATGTAAATTATGGCTATATTTTTGCATCCATGATTAAGAAATGGGGTAGATTAGACCTTAGTGTCTTGCACTCACTTATTATACAGTTTCCAAAAACACTTTGTTCTAAAGCTGGTGAAGTATGTTATCCTTTTTTATGTTTTTCCGGCGTTAGGCTAATGCATGCTCAACCCAATACAAACTCGACACCTAAAACAACACCTAAGCGAAATATATAATACCTGTAGGGTAGGGTAAGAGGCGAGGATGACCTAGTAGGACCTTCGTAGTAACACTGGCCTTAGTTCTACAAGCTAAACCACCCCCATCCCCCACTCCTCTGTTTCCCACTAATATTGAATAGCCTAGAGATACCAAATTGTAAAATCTAGAATGAGTGTTGTGGTTACTTTTGTAGGTTATAGGTATACCTACTAGGGTAAACAACCGAAGACGATCCATAGTCATCGCGCTGGCCAGGCCTTATTCACTCTGTATTTAATTGGTGAAACAAAAATACAATTACACCTTTAAGCATACCATTCAAAAGATTGAAGTTTCAACATAATGTGATATATAAAAGTCCCATACAAACTAACATAAGTATGTGAGCTCTTCATAAATTATGTTTTCAAGGCAGTTTTGAAATCCAATATGGCAGCAATCGCGTGGCTCGCCGTTCTAACCACAGACAATCCACCATCTTTCCCAGCACTCATTTGAACAATGTTAGCGTATATACGTAACGTTTATTGATCTTACTCAGATTGCAGTTGTAATCAACACAATAAAACAACATTTTGTTGCCTATATTAATGAAAGTATGAAACTTTTTATTCCCAGGGTCATGGTTTGAACTGAACTCATTTTTACCTTGTAATCGGTGGTTTTATCTTTACTGCCATCACAACTGAAACTCCATCGTGCTTGTTTGATTGTAATTATGCACAGTTTGGTCTTAATTCACTCCAAATTGCACTTGAACCACGTTGCTGTTCCTGGTTCTTAAGCACTCCCTCCACAAAACAGTTACGAGCAGCAGACGATTACACTGTTTATGAGGTGCAAAGCTTTATTCCCTTAATTATTTACTTTACTCATTATTTAGTTTAACTTTACTTTGTTACTTCAAAATGTTTATTTAATTCATGTCTATTATCCCTTTTTTGCAACCAAACTAACCCCCGAAAAATTACAGATATGTCTGAAGTACGAGCAGACAACGGCAAAAAGACTCACTGTTGCTCATCTAGTGGAGCTTAACACATACGCCGATGCATTTACAAACTGTTTCCATGAATTCTAGTTGTCATAGTAATGCAGTAATGATAAAATTACTGTAATATGTATATATCTACAAATAAATATGCTAATTTCACTTATTTCCTAGGTTTTGTGTATACCCAGTTTGGAGGGAAAACACATACCAATTGACAACACTGATATACAATCGAAGAGCGCAAAACCCAGCAAAGAATGCCATAGTTCCCTTAGATAAGTATTGGTTAGAGGTCGGGTTTACGACTGTTGTGATGGAAGTGCCCCAGCATCTATGGATACAAGTGATGTGCGGATTTAGCACAGGAAATGGGAAGTTTGTTGACACAAGCGACTCCACAAACATCGAGATGACATCAATTTTTTAAACTTTTATAATCGTGAGTAAAACTTTCTATAGCATTTTGGGGTAGTGTGCACTGCATTGGCCACACTTTTCATTACCCTCTGTTTAAATATTAAAAATTGGCCTTAATTTCTAACTTTGAAGAAAAGGTAGATCTAGGGTACTATCTATTCCAAGGCGGCCTAGACTAAGGCAGTTGCAGTTTTTCTATGCAGTTATACCTCCTGAACAAGAATTTTAAGTATTATTTGTTTGAACGACTGTAATTAGGATAAAAAACCGCATGGTACAGGGGTGGACCATGTACGATCAATGTGTAAAACCCCATGAAAAGTACATTATAACGCGTCCTGGCACCGGAGTAGAGGTCTTTAGCTCCGTTTCTCACCAACAACAAGTCGCGACTGATGCCCATCTCCGATGTCAGGACGCGTTAGGTATAATGTACTTTTTTTGGGGTTGTTCACGTTGATCGTACATGGTCCACCCCTGTACCATGCGGTTTTTTACCCTATTTCCCGTTAAAGAATGAGAGATTAAATTGTAAATATTTATTCAGCAAGAACATACATTATTCGGATAGGTATTCCAGCACAACCTTGCTTAAACTATTCCAAATAGGTAGTATTACATTATTGTACTCAGAATGACATTCATCACCTTGCCCCTGTATGTCTCCAGCGAAAAGTCTTCGCCTTCGTGGTCTTTCACGGCGTAGCTGTAAAAGTCTTTTCCTGCGGCATTCTTTACAAACGATATAAGTAACACTTGAACGAACACTTTTACTCCTATCATTGCGAACGCCTTATTGCCTCACTTTAGTACAATCACAGTAGGCCGGGAGAATGCACGTCTGGGTCAACCGCTAGTCTGCAGTCGCAATGTTTACAGTTGTCGTACGCGTTCGTTTGGAATAACTATGTCTTGACTATGTCACCGGATTCCAGTTAATTTTATAAGTAAGAACCTGGGTATTTATGTTGCCAAATTCAATTCATTTAACGTATATATATAAATTAATTATGCATATTTAATAGTTATTATGACTGTTATTGAAGCTGTTAGTGTTCACAAGACAAGCCATTGTAAGCAAATCAAACGCCGGGTTGAATACACTCCCAGATGGTCATTCATTCGAGAGAGGTGGAATTTCTAGATAGTGCTATAACTTTGTATTACCGAAATATTTTATAAATGTTTATTTAATAAAAGAAATTTCGGACGTGCAAAGTTTATTCTAAAGGAAATTTTTTAATGAATATATAAAGGGCAAACCTCATGCAATGTTCTAAGTTAAATACAAGTTTTTAAGATGACGTGACCACTCTTACATCGACATCTGGCCAAATACAGGTGAAAACCTCGCAAGCACTTTATATATTGTAATATATACGTGATATGAGTCAAATTACACACACACACACACACACACACACACACACACACACACACATATATATATATATAATATATATATATATATATATATTATATATATATATATATATGTGTGTGTGTGTGTGTGTGTGTGTGTGTGTGTTGTGTGTGTTGTGTTGTGTTGTTGTTGTGTGTGTGTACCCATTTGAAAATGACCAGAATTCTGTTTTTATGGTTTCTTCCTCTGTCTTCGAAAATTTTACATCTCTTCAACGCTTTCTCCTTGCTGTAATAAATAAAACCAAAATGGAAACACCTGCTTTTGATGCAGTTTTATTCAGCTGTCTATATTAAGTTAATATAGTTTTATATTTTGAATATTGTATAATAATTTGCTGAAGAATGCATACAAAATGTGGACTTACCGGACAAATGTTTCTTGGTACTGGAAAAATCCAGACGGAGAGAGAGAGAGAGAGAGAGACTTAATTTTAAATGAAAGCTTGAGAGGGTATTAATTTCTGGAAAGGTTTCCGTTGAATCATAAATTTTGTACACTTCTTTGGATTTGCAAAAAAAATAATAATAATAATAATTAAAAATATTTGCTCAGGTAATAGATTTCATTGTGAATTTCTTTACGTTCTTATTGTGTAAACAAAGATGTAAAAAATACTTTTTATCTTGGTTTAGGTAGTAGTGTTAGAATCTCTGTTTACTGATGCATTCAAATATTCATGATAGTTTTGATGTGGTCACTAACAAAGCAGTTATTTTTCTGAAAGAATATGTTGCTCCTCATGTTAGTGTTTCACAAATTAATGAGCAGAAAATCATTTTTCTTCCGTCTAATAAACCCACAGATGTTTATTCTCGTTTGATGGCCTGTAGACTTGTATACCTGCACTGACCAATTCCTGTTAGTTCCTGTTTCCTTAAAGGCTACCCTTGTAACATGTTAGCTTCTTTGTATATAAAAAAAATCATCTTAGAAAATGCAAGATTTTTTGCAGTTTTACAAAGTTTTGAAGACGATTTTAAAAACAGGCTATTTTTAGCCAGGTTGCTCAATGTTCTGACCTCTTCCTTATGCTCCTTAACGAAAAGCAGTGAAAAAGGTGATGTTTCAGGTGTTTAGTGCATACTGTTCATGCTTTTCATCCATGCGAATGCAAAAAATGGGTCGCCGTAGTACATGTATTTTAAAGATTGCATTAATTTCATAGAAATATCAGTCCAGGCCTGCTTGACTGTTGACCTCGAGATTATCTTGAATGTGTCAACGCATGAGACAGAGTTGACCATGTGCTTTTGGCAAAGGTCTGTCAACTGAATGTATTTAGCACATTTTTTGGCGCTTGAGATGTTAAATTCTCCACAATACTTGAAAAAGATTACATCATTTCAAAATCAAGTGGTTCAGTTGCTAGACGATTTGCCTGCGATACATTTATTCCTGGATCACTGGAATGGGGTTACTCACACGCACAAAAATGAATAAGAAATCGAACTCTTAGGATTTGTCTGGCTTTCAACACTACATATTTACAGAACACATTTACCGTATGTATATGTTTATACAAACCCACTAAGTATGTGTGTGTATATATATATATATATATATATATATATAATATATATATATATATATATATATACACATAGAGAGAGAGAGAGAGAGAGAGAGAGAGAGAGACAGACAGACAGACAGACAGACAGAGAGAGATCAAAGGAATAGAATTTGGATCTGTTATAGTTATGGGTTGCATAACAGTTATGTTGGTCCTTGGTAGCAATTATTTTATTAATTAACGATGTTTCTTGCCACTTGAATGACCTAGCACTTGTCGGTCTTGAGTTTGAAATATTCACTTCGTCAAGGATTTCGCCTTGATTCGGTGGCTCCGTTCACCTCCGAGTTCCTTATAGTTTTTATCGACTTTCTAATTGATGGAAAAAGAAACCCAAAAGATAACAGAGTATAACTTGCTTACTTGTAAGTATTTGCATACTATTTTACTTAAAACTCGAGCACTTTCAGGCCCTAACTGTGGCCGTTTCTCAAGGGATCTGAAGGTGGTCAGAAAGGACCACAGTTATGGCCTGGAAGTACTCGAGTTTCAAGTAAAATAAAATACTATATACTCAGTAATCTTGTGGGCTTCTTTTTCCATATTTATAGGAAAACTGAAAGAAGTTTTTGTTTGTTTTCCAATTGATATTAAAATCCTTGATAACTCATTCTGTTATGCAGTGTCGTACTTATTAACATTATTATTCTATTTAATCTCTGACGCTCTTTATGGTTCTGTTCACGTTAAAGTCTTTCATTTTTATAGCTAGTATTCCTCTGTATCTGTTTGAAAATGTATAGAACATAATAATTTTGTACCAGTGAGTGAAGTGACTCCCTCATTGCACGGTCTAGACAGTATACTGTGATGGAATTGTATTGAGTTGTACTCCTGCAGAGCTTACGGGATTATTGATACGGTATGATGATATTTTTCCTGGTGCCTTCCTGGTACTTCATTCGTTTCCTCTTCATTGTATGAAGCTAAAGTATTTGCGAATTCACGTTAGTTCATTGTTCTTTAAAAACAAATTGCCCACTCTCCATATCCTGCTTTCTCATGTTTATGTTTTATTTTACAATTCGTTATTGGTAGACCTCGTCTTGCTTTATTTTTGTTTTCATCTGATAATTTTACTTGTTATTGGTGGCCTTTTTTACATTTCATAATCGGCTGTGTTTCTGTTATTGTGGCATTATTCATTTCGTCTTTTTATTGCTTTGACTTTGACGCGCACCGTGGAAACGCATTCCGGGCGGGCGAGAGGAGCAAGATTACTGTCACGTAGGCGCTTTTGGAGTTATTGTTTGCTTGTGTGTGTGTGTGTGTGTGTGAGAGAGAGAGAGAGAGAGAGAGAGAGAGAGAGAGAGAGAGAGAGAGAGAGAGAGAGAGAGAGAGAGAGGCGTTAAAAGGAACTTTGAGGAGGGCACTGTCAGTGAAGCGCCTTATAGAAAATAGTTTTCCTTTTATTCAGGTCATTTACGTTTTCTAGATATGCATCGTACATAGACCTTACGTACCAGGAGTGGAATATATATAATCCGGAACATTATTAACCCATTCTGATGATATGCTAATGAAAAAGGTTGGTATAAGCAAATAATTAGCATAACACATGAGAGTGAAATCTGTAGCTACATTGTAAAATGCTTTTGTTGATGAACCATTTTTACAGAAAATGAATGCTTTTTACGGATGAATAAACGTTCCTGTTTTGCTTAACACTCCTATAAATACTGGAACTATTTCGGGGACGAATAAAACTTATTTTTGTACACACACACACACACACACACACATATATATAATATATATATATATATATATATATATATATACATATATACATACATATATAATATATATTTTATATATATATAATATATATATATATATCTATATATATATTTATATAATAAAAATGATATAAATATATATATATATTATATATATATATTATATATATGTGTGTGTGTGTGTGTGTGTGTGGGTGTAACAGATGGTTATTTAAGACAGGCATGGACGAGGTTGAGAAAAGTTATCATAGTCGTGGTGTGTGTGTGTGTGTGTGTGTGTGTGTGTTTAAGATGACTGGGTATAGTAATTTGAAACTCAATGCAAACAGCCGTTCAAATGCAACAAGACTCAGTTGAGCATTCGAGCATATGCTTGCTTACTTAAACGGCTGAGGATGGGTTTTGTGGTGGCGAAGAAAACAAAACGGGTAGCTTACGTACACACAGCAACAGTCAACTGTAACAGGACTGAGGACAGGAGCGGATAGCGCATTCTCCCGGCCCACCCTTCCCTTCATGCTAAGGAATGAGCACTCCCCTTTGATAAGTATTTGTCACAGAATAATGATTTTTAAAAATTACTTATAGATGTTCGATAATCTCTCCCACTTTAATGTAAAGTAGTTAAGAAAGAACCATACACTGTAGATGCACAAGGAATTTTAAGTAGCATCTCACACCACTGTTCGGCACTCGGGCTCGATACAGATCCCTCCCTCCGAAGGGGAGTAGCGCCGTCAATGCATCCCACGCGGTGTACTGTAGGTTCTCAAGTTTATTTTCAGCCTCCCTGCGGTTTCCTAGGTGCAGCCCCTCCCCCCTTCTTTCACTGCTTTTATTGTACCTCCGTTCATATTCTTTTCCTTCCATCTTTCATTCCACCCTCTTCTAACAATTGTGGTGCAGCTGCGAAGTTTCCTCATGTTACGCCTTGATAACCTTTTACTCTCAATTTCCTTTTCAATTTCCCTTTCAGCGCTGAGTAACTCAGAGATCCCTGGGCCTGGCCTTTCCATTCCATTCGATACGGATCCGCAGTTGTCGCGGCATTTCAGTAGTCTCTCTTGAAGAGGCCTATATAGTCGTACCAGTTGGGCAAATGCTTTCAACATAATTCCGGTAAACATCAGCAATTACAAACTTGCCGAGCTTATGAAGGATGAGGATTATGAAAAACAGCTAGTACTTTTTGTTTATTTTTAATTTTACAAATATGCGGCTTCCACTGTACATTATGAGCTAATACATTGGGAGAAAATTGCCCTTATCAAAATACATTTCTGCTAAAGCGTCAGGAACGTTTGCTTATCATAGAGTATAGCAATATGGCCTTAAATTTATCTCTAATTATTAGGGAATTTATCTATTTACACCACTTCTTGTTTTACATTTTTTTTCAAATTTTTGTAACACTCTTCCACTTGTAAATAAACAAAATCTGGTTTCTTTTCTTTTCACACAGAAGGAATTTTCTAAATAGAACTTATGCTGTAATTTCTTTTCTGGTGATTTGGGTCCCTTATAGTAAACATGTCTGAAGATGAAAAAGATAGAATTGTTTAAATGCTATGGTTGAGCAGGAGGTAAGTGCATTTTCTCATTATTCTGCGCAAATGAGTGCACATTTGATATAATATAATTTTAATGAAAGGCCAAGTAATCTGTAAAGTTAAACACAATAAACTATACTTTCCATTCAGATGTGGCCAAGTTGCTATATTAATTCAGCAATGGACATTTCAGCACACGGAAAGCTTGGAGAATTCTTCGTATTTTGCAAAGAAAGATAACTTGGAAACTTGTAAATAGTTAATTGATAATGTCTACTAGTTACCTCAGCTGTTAGAATTTTTTAGATGAACATAAATGTATATGACAAAACATTCATTGTATTTTATTGCTGCAGAGATAATATAGTTAGATAGTGGGTTCGTAATACCCAGTATGCCCCATCTTAATTTCGGTATTCTTCTTGTGTAACTGAACTCAACTCTTGTGACAGTGAGTAGGCAGTCATTTCTTAACTGAGCTTCGAAAAATAATTAAGAATTACCTTTGGAATAAACCCAGGTTCTGATTTTTTTTAATTTTATTTTTTCTTTCTTTTCGACAAGTACTGAATTCATGACGTTCATCCTTGATACTGGTGTTTTAGTAGGAATATTAAAAGCATGTAATTACGAAAACGTGTATTAACAAAATAAAAATTTTCCACTTGTACTGACTAACCGTGACTGTCAATGACAACTCCATACATGCAAACAGCCCTCCTAAAAATCCTTGTCGTGGATGATGACCATTGATGATGTGATTTTAGTCACCCATCTTAGTCATCCTAGCAATCGATACTCGATACAACATTTTTAATACAAATATTATAACAAGCGTTCATGTAGGCTGGTGACCTGCAGGGTTACACGCCCTTCATGACCTTTTGGTTTAATTCATATGACAATAGCATGCCTCTTCAACGTCTTGTAAGTCATTTTTATGCCTGTAAATGACCACATACTTTCAACGTTCTTTCAGCAAGTGTGAGCTGGGTCTCACCAAAGCACGCTTCAGATTCCCGAATTTTCTCTCTCTGGACTCGCTGCTTCGTTTCTAGGCACAACTAGATAGAAGCGAAGAACTGCACTGGACGTGAAGGTTCAAACCTGCGGGGTTGTTACTCCATGTATAGGTGTCATTTCAACCATGATTTTTCCAAAGTTTTTATGGCACAATATTCATTTGTACTTGAAGGAAATAAATACTGAATCGGAAAGCCCGTCTGGTAAAGTACCCCTTCCAATCTTTTACCTGAAACAAAAGTAAAGATAGGTCTAAACAATCATTGTCATGTAGTTTGGGTTGCTGTCAAATAGAATAGGTAACCCTTTTTTATTATAAAAATACAATACAAGCAAAGGTATTCATCGATTCTGACACTTTTTTTACATCATTATGACTTTACCTGAATACTCATTACCTTTTATCTTCATGTCATGTTCATTCCTTTCCCATACATCTGAAATTCTCACAACTGTGTGCCTGCAATAAAAATAAAAGGCCCACGAATTAATTTTCTAATTTTCCACGTGTAACATCGTTCTAGATAAAATATGAGAAACGTCACAAAAATAACAATGTGTACAGGGAACAATAAATGCGATGAACATTTCCAATCACTTGATAAATTGAGAATAAAACATGAACTACACTACATATATATATATATATATATATATATATATATATATATATATATATATATATATATATTATATATTATATATATATTTTTCATATATCATATATGTTCTTTCAAAGGGCCGTTTATCAACAGGCTGCCACAGTTTTCTCAAAATTTTTTTGCCTTATTATATATTATTATTAATTATTTATATCTATATATATTATATATATAAGCAAAAGAGAAAACTATGGCAGCCTGTTGATAAACGGCCCTTTGAAAGAATGTCAAGCTTCAGAGAAAGAAATGTTTACCTCTGGGAACATGTCCAAGATGGGCTTTTCACCCAAGAAAATGGCCAATTGATGAGCAGTCGTGATGTTTAAGTCTTCTTCAGGGAAGTACACTAGGCTGCTGCCCGCATGGCTGTGTGGATTGGCACCCAGTTCTAGAAGTTCTCTGGTTTGGTGCTCGTCGCTAGCCATCACAGCTTCGAAAAGAGACCCTGCCAACTGAAAGAACACTCGATTTGATTTGCGTTGTTAATATTAGTGAGAGCAAGCATTTATGTGTATCTTTGTGTATATTTATGCATGAGTAAATCTCAAGAAATGACACCCTTTTTATGTGAAATTGGTTAATAGCAAGCGTGTTAAGGTACGTCAATGCATCTTCAACATAGATTGAGAAATTTGTTGAAATTAACTTATGAAAGCTTGTTGCTCTTCATTGCATATAAATACTATGTATAAAGAGTGCATTTACACTTCATGTCGCCACAAAGTTTAAGGATTAAGCAAAAGGACTAGTTATTGGAATATGATAAGTTAGAATTAAAATTTATTAAAAGATTCCTAAGAGGGGATAAGTCAATGCCACAGCTATCGTACCTATCATAGGATACTATGATTTCCAGAAAAATACAACTCTTTGTCGAGATGCTTTGATGAATAATTTGATCGCAGATTTTTTTTTTTTTTTTTTTTAATTTCGGTGATCAAAAGTGCAAAAAGGTACTGGAATTTGCCAGAGGAAAATTCCAAACTTTCTCCATGCACTAACAGAGAGAGGTAATATGACATCGCAACACCACATTGGAAATTCATGTTAACCTATTTTCCCTCCTAGATTGTTGTTGAATATGTACAGTACAGTATCATTTAAGTGACTTACCAGAAGTTACCGCATTATTACAAACGAAATGCTTTTTACCCGGATACTGGGTGGTTGCAACTCTACCCGACAGACTCAAAATCCTTAGTTCCTGGCCCCATTATTGTATAACAAAAATTACCGTCACTGAGGATTACACTTTTGTTATATCATGGGGGATATAAAAGGACTGTACTGGGTAAATGTTTCTTGGATGACAAATTATTGGACAACCGCTGCCGCTCGGTCGATTCGAAGCATTGAATCCTATATGAAAAATAAACATGAGGACATGAACCTAGGACGAAATTGCTTTATAGTTATCAAATTGAAGAATTGATATAATTTTGCTTTATAATATGGGCACTACAGCCCAGTAGCTATATAGTCAGAAAAGCGCAAAATTTACTCTACATATGAAAGATAATCTTATACTTACCCAATCTTTGTATGTCCTCTGCCAAACATCTCTCATGTCTGTTATGATCCTGGGATGAGTCAGGAGGGTTCTCAGTATGTCTGTGCATCCTTCCATGGCTGCCAAATGAGCAGGGGTTTGCTTGTTCTTGTTGATCACATTAGGACTTATGTACTTCAGCAAGAACTTCACAATATGTATGTGGTTATTGGCAGCTGCAACATGCAGCAGTGTGCAACGGCTCTTGGCTTTCCTGATTTCTGGCCCAGTTTGATGGATCAGGTTCCTGACAGTTTGCAAGTCTCCTCCCTCTGCTGCTCTGAATATTGAGATCTGGGAAAATTAACAATTGGTGGTTAATTTTGCAAGTAATGTATGCTCACAATGTAGAAGACAATAATGATTGGTCTCATTTTCAATTTTTATTTATTTTTTTCTATTAAAAAGTTCCCCATGGAATACGCCTGGTTAACCTGTCAAAAATGAAGCACCCAAAGTAGACTTATTTACCGTTCTGAAACATGTTGAAGGCATTGAAGTATGTATATTTAGATCGGCAAAGATGAACTGCGAATGTCCTGGAAGGGACTTTTGAATGTTTATAAAATTAATTTTATTACCAATTTGTATAGACTCATTTTCAATGCCCTTCAAGTTTTTTTTTTTTTTTTTTTTTTTTAATACAAGTTTTCCGTTACTGTCAATAGGACATGAACACTGGCTGAAAGCCTTACGTATGGTTACTTTTTTCATACACCAAAAACCATTTTTAACGTTATCATAATCAAATTCCCATTTAATAAATACCCACGATATAAAAAGTTCAGTAAGACCAAACCTTTGGATCACCCAGTTCATTCATCCTTGCTTAAAGACGTTATCTGTGATGGACCGCCCACAATTACAAGTAGAATCTTAGCTCATCAACATTTGGTCTCAGTTCAGAAATTAATGAGCAAGCTATTATTATTATTATTATTATTATTATTATTATTATTCATTATTATAAATACCGTTTCGCAAACTTTCTTGCTACAGTCACTTTAACCGACTCGTCAGAAGATGACCTACGAGAAGGTCGAAACGTCACGTGATACCAGCTATACCAGCACCAATACCAGCCCTTAACCTAAGACGATCCCCGGCCCGAACTGGACTACGCCTACGGAATAATACCAGCACTGACGACGACCCCTGCTTGACCTGGACCTGATATCTTGTTCTAATAAAAGATTCCTTCAGCATTTATAATTTTTGAAAATTCCCAATATGAATATTGGCCAGTTACTCAGAAACATCGCTGAGCCTGAGAAGCGAATTGTAAGGAAAATATAAAAACAATATATAAAATCAACTCGCTTAATTCTGCCATCCTTTTTAACAGTATTATTATTATTATTATTATTATTATTATTATTATTATTATTCAGAAGGTGGACCCCTATTCAATGGAGCAACTCCACAAGGGCCACTGACTTGAAATTCAAGCTTCCAAAGAATATGGTGTTCATTCAAAAGAAGTAACAAATGGAAACGTACCATTTTGCCGACAGCTGAAAGACCCTGAAGCTTGGGACTTGACGCCAAATTTTGGATACCAGAATGTGCCGTGACTGGATGGCCCTTGAACAATTTGACCAACTTCCTCATTCTTCTGTCATCATATCTGTGCTGGGAATCACAGTCCGAAAGACTGTTGATTTCCCCACCCTAAAATGAAGAAAGCCAAAATTGAAATAATTTCAAAGTAGGTAGATACAGCAGGTGTACAGGCTTGCCTCTTAGTGCATTCATAAGTATTAGGCGTCTCAATGATATATCAGTAATATAGAGAAAGTTTCCATTAAATTAAACTTTACCTTTTTAATACTCTCTTCCATAGCTAGAGAAAATCGGTGCATATTCTGCGTTCTTTTTCTGAAAAAGAAAGGAAAGATTTTGTAATATTTTTGTCTCTACTGAAACTATCTAGCGAATTGCAGAAAATTATCACAACGCAACACAACTGTGCGAGCATTATGCGTTTTCTACAATTTCTATTAAGGGTATGTGTAAAAACAATGCACTGTTATTAGTTGTGGGTTTGATGGTTAGGTTGAATGCTATGACTACAAAATTACTGAAAAGACAGAGAAAAATGCCAGTATGGTTTCAAATAGCATACGTCAAAAACTTTGCAAGCAATCGCTTTCTAGTATGGCGGACTTTTCTTCTTAAATGTCACTTAATGTTTATGAAATACTGTCATCCCCTTTTACAGTGAACAAGAAGAGCATTTAACAGGAGCTCATTACAGAATGTATTTACCAGTGAATGTAGAAGAATAATCCATTTATCGATTAAGACGTAATAATGATGAGCGTCGTGTATGAAATATTGTAAATGCATTTCGTGAAAATAAATATCTGAGGGTGAATAAAATAATGGACTGTAGCTGTGTGTAGACGGTGTTCATTTCCGGTAAAACCTGCCTTACCGCTTCCCACTGCCGGCTGGCTTATCTTAAGTGTGTATGAGGTAAAAAATAAATAAATAAGAAAATAAACACCCCATACAAGGAAACATATAGGGAGGTCCAAGATGCGCTTGCGCCATTTTGCCGTATACTGCATTTAATCACACCGTCCACGGCAACACGAATAGTGTTCAGGCCTTTCTTTAATGGAAAACCCCTGTCGAGATCAAGGATTAAAACATTTGAGTTTCATCAATATTTGTTTACTCATTAGACAAGTGACGAATTCAACCAATCCTTCGGCGGTATAATTCTTCCGTAATGGTACGCTGACAATGAAAATAGAATAATTCAGTAAAATATCCTTTAAAATAAGAAGAAAATAAAAGCGACATCGAAAAGCTCGACAGGTCCTTCACACACCTTGAGACACACATTGTAAATGGCAAAATATAAAGATTGAATACCCTATCCATGAAAGTAACAAAATGAAAAATATATAAACATATGAAATAAATAAGTACCGTTTTCACATAAAATTATCTATCACAGATGAATGGTTTATAGAACCTGATCTAGATCTGTAGACTGTACAGTCAACAACATAAGTACTTCGCTGGGAGTGTTACCGCGTCTGCACAAGAGTGATCGACCAGCAAAATGCAAAAACTAGTTTTATGTTAGATATGTTCCTCCATAGATTGCATCATTGTCGTAACACATTACGGGGTATTTTATATTACGTGGCACTTAAGAGGAACAATGAAGGACCAAGATAATGTAAAATTCAAGCGTTATGACGTGCACAAAGAAACTAGCCTTACACAACGTTTTACGAGCGCGCCACACTTCATAATTCCAGCCAAGATTATCACTACTGTTAAATGATTTTCAAAGCATTTTACACGACACTGTAATGTATTATTCACTAGTGCAATAACAGCATGGGAATTAAGGCATGCATGCAATGAATCTGAACATGTAAGCATGTTCTTACAAGTGCATGCTTGAATAAATGTGTGCATGGACAAGCATATGCTTTCATAAAAAGTGACTGTAATTTTATTTCTGTCATCTGAGAAAGTAACGCATTCCCCCACTTACAAATTAACAAGTAACTGTGTCAGATAAAATTATTTGGCTGTAAATGCTATCACAGCTTTTCAATGCAGCCAGTGCAGAGACACACACAAACGGTTCGGCACACTCAGCGATGTCTGTAGACAAAGTGGAGTCATTTAACTGTGCCGAGGTTCATAACGAGTTAGCCACTCCCCGAAATCTTTAGCCCAACGAATGTTCTCCAAACGTTGCGCAATTCCTCGTTTTCTATGTGTCCTTTCTGTGGGTGGGACATGCATAAACCCGTAGCAGGTAATCGGTAATCGGGAGCTGTCCGATCGGAAGGTTTTTAGCTGATATATTTAAAAAATGTTCAAAGGCCGACGGGATGGGTAGTCCGGTGCTCATAGGTAATTAAAGGTCGATGAAAGGATTACAATAAAATATGGTACTACGCATCTTGATAAATACGTCCTTCGAAATTTGTGTTTACATAAGGAGAGATAATTTTCCGCTGTAACATAATTGAAAAATAATGCTTATGAAAATCATTGGGCTTTATTATTGGCATTATCAGAGAGCTTTAAATTACAGATAAAAGTAAAACAGTGTCAGTACGTGGCCTTCAGAAATATGGTTATTTCACTTGTATGAAGGAGAAAATTTAGCACACGGTAATCTAGCTCAGTGACAGATTGGGTATCCGTTTGTTTAAACCATGTATTTTTGTCTCGCCCTCTTGGTAAGGAACAAAATCCATCAAACCTTAAATATTGGTATAGGTGATTTCGACAAGAGGGATTCCTCCGTTAGTTAAAAAGAATCTCTGACGAAAAGGAAACTGGAAAGATTATACGGAAGAAACATTGAGGAATCACTTCATTAAATATGAACATAAAATCTGTGATTCAACACTGGAAAATCCTACCAAAAGCGTTCACAATATTCGTTATTTTGGGACACCAAATAGTGAAAGAGGAAAATACTTTATACGCCGAAACAAAACGTTAGCTGTAAAGTGTGTGTGGTTGTACTTTATCTACATAGTAGGCTATATGGATTTACTTGTACTACATTCAGTAGATAAACTTATACAAGGGCTCAATTTTACTAGAGCTTAGTCATCTTTGTTATTATTAAAATGGATATGGCCTATATTCTTTTGAAGTAAGCCGAAAGCCCACTAGCTTGCAGGGTAGTTATTTACAAATTAAATTAAAATCTTTAAATTCAGTCTTACCTTTGTTGTCTTCTGAAATATCTCTTCAAATGTACTAAGACTTTGTTTACCGTTCACAACCGAGCAATATCAACACGTCTTACGCACTCCCTTGTATCTCTTAGACTGACTGTAACCGTAACCGTGACTGAGACAATGCGACGAATGAAACACATGTCTCAGCATGAGGCAAGATCGACCGCCAGCCAGGCAGCCACGTTGAGAGAACGTTTTCCTACCGGTCTCAGAGCGCAGTTGCGACACATGACGTAACGTGGCAGCTCAGCGGTGCCAGTCCGATCCTATTGTTCAACAAAACGTTGCAGATCGATGGACGAGAGCTCAGAACAAATTCTATCATGAAATCTGCGTTGATTGAGTTTCTATAATTTTTTATTTCTGATTTTAACTTTTTTTTTCTTCTGGAGATATGCATAGTGCCGTCCCCTTGTCTTTCTTTTATCCTAGGTATTCCCAGCACTTAACAAAGACAGTATACACACAGTATATATACTAGATGTGTTTGTTTGTTTGTTTATTGATTTAATTGTTTATTCACAAATATTAAATTACAAACGTCGTTTAATGACAAATTGACAATTCACTCCACCTTGGGAATAACATACACTGAGGGGAATTATAATTGATAAGCAATTCATCACCAGGGAGATTCGAGTCCTTGACTGTTTAAGAACCGACGATTTACAGTGACGGTTTTTTTTTTTTATCACTGGTCCATCCTCTGTCTTGAGATACAGTGCAATAGAAATAGGATTCCAAGCCATTGATCATAGGACAGCAATAACTAGTGTTACGGTCTCGTAATTAGAGACCAGCAGGTTCAAAATAAAAACAAGAAATTGGACTGGAATGACTGACGAAAAAAAAAAAAAGACAAAACAAATCAAGGAGGAGGACTGAACAAAATACAAAAATAACCTTAATAATAATTTATTTACATGTTATTACATTATGTACAAGTGAGATCAGGTTTTGGGTGGCGAAAATACACAAATTAGTTATCAAAATGATAAATCAACCAAAATCAGACATCATTAGTGACCATCGCACTAAATCAGAGCATAAACTCGCTCCACACAAGAAATAATGAAAATTACAATAACATCATTAATAGAGCCATACACTTGCTCGACACAAAAATTATTATTAACAGGCAATAACACGAACAGCATAAATAATAATAACATCACAAATAGGCAGCATAAAGAACCATACAATATCATCATTAATAAGCCAGCAGTAAAAAAAACAATCATGCAGCACGGAAACATAACACCAAACTGCATAACTCCAGATAGCATAACAATCTCTGTAGAGACGACAAGACAGACCCAGCTGTCGAAAAGGATGGATACCAACAGACGATCTCCGTGAACACATCGAAGCAGTCACCAACTGCAAACTTGAACACAACCATCTCACAGATGATCACAGAAGAATCGTCAATACAACATAATCTGTTGTTGAACTGGAACTAAACTGCTCCACAGACGACTATGGTTTAGCCATCTCCCATCCAACTGCTACCACGGCCAATAGGTAAAGTTAAACCTGCTGAAGTCACAAATGACTTCCAGCTGCTCCAATACTGCCATGCTGCTGTTGCCTTCTCAGCCGAGGTTTCCCAGAACCTCTCATCCAAATCCTGTCTGCAGGTGTCACTCACACCAGGACAGAAGTAACTTCGTCACCATGACGATAAACGCTGGCGGGTAAGGGAAACAATGCAACCATCGTAATGCGTAATGGTTGTTTAAAACAAATAAAGACTTATCGTTACACTAGGCAGCAGTGCTGCTACCATCGTGGTAGCAGTTAAACTTAAATGAATGAACTGACATATACTCTGTACGTATGTGTATTATATATATATATATATATATATATATATATATATATATATATATATATATATATATATAAATGTTCACCTTTCATAATGAAGGCAATTTATCAGTTATATGTTTTTTAGACATGCCCTTACATTTTGAGAAGCTTACTTGAAACAGGATTTTAATTTTCAATGACTATGTAATTCAGGACGTTTGAAATGCTGACTATATATATATATATATATAAATATATATAATATATATCATATATATATAAAATATAATATTATATATATATTATATAATATATGTATATATATATATATATTTCAACGTCCTGAATTACATAGTCATTGAAAATTAAAATCCTGTTTCAAGTAAGTTTCTCAAAATGTAAGGGCATGTCTAAAAAACATATAACTGATAAATTGCCTTCATTATGAAAGGTGAGCATTTATGTATGTATATATATATATATATATATATATATATATCTATATATACTCATACATACATTTACGTAAAGTATTTGCAACTTTTTATTCATAATGAAAATACAAGCGCATTCGCCTCTTTGTCTCGCACACCACTTCCTTTAAGAAATTAATCATTAATCGCTTCTTGTCAGTTTGACTGCCATGGCCTTGTAGTACTTGCAGAGTAACTGGCTGGACGAGAAAGCTAACCCGAGGAAAGACACCCAGCCGCCATATTTAAAATTCAGGCCTCATGGCCTCACCTGACCTCGTGGACCTTGAGGCGAAAAAGGGCGCGAAGGGACAGGCAACACCACTTACCAGAATGCTGGCAAACCCTCTCCAGGGTGATATAAGGCACGGATGCAAGGCGAACATGCTCAGACGATCTTGAGACTCTTTCGCACTCCTCCTGAGCTACTTTCCCTAGAGACGGGCTGCTGCTTACCCATGTTATTCTTTGTCATAAATCTCATAGCCCTCCCCACCGGCCCCTTGAGGAAGACGAACTCTCTATTTCCAGTGAAAGGTAATGTGCAAATTGCAAGGTTATAAGAGTCAGTCCCATCTCCATCTCTGACTTAATTTCCTTTTCATCTTCGTGAGCGATTCCTGTATTGCGTTGTAATTGTATTCTTTGATACTTATGTGGTTTTATAATTGTACCGTGTTGTAGGCTATCAGCCAAAGAGTGCACCAGCGTGAAGTAACGTAAATGTTTTGTAAGTCAATAATCAGTAACGTAGCCTCTTTTTCTTTCCGAGTAATCAGTAACGTAACTTCTTTTCTTTGTAAGTGATCAGTAATTTAATTTATTTCTTATGAGATCGAGCTGTTCGTTTTCATACGTACACACCACAGTCTAAGGTGTGTCAAATTTTTGGGGTTAAAAAGGAAAAATAAAATTCTTTCATTTTGGTAGTAATATATTGTTGCCTTTTGACATACAGCACAAAATTTTGGCATGAATAGTAACTTCAAATTCCTCTTACCTACATCAAGATGAGTTTGAAATTTACTTATTTTGAGGATTCTTAACAAAATTGGCATTCACTAGCATCTTACTGTTTCGAGCCTCATTCAGACTATAATGTACAACAGTATACTACTTGAAAGTAGCCAAAGTCCTCATGTCCTTCATACTTTTGTTTCTTTCCAGCAGTTGCCTGCTTGCTACTTGTGCTTTAATGAAACCTCGTTTTTCGTGACTGTAAACATGGCCCTCGGCTTCGGTGAATATTGTAACACATCTTTCAACACTGTGTTTGTGAAGATCACTTTCGTACTTGCATTGGTGTGTCATTGAAGTTTTTAAAATCTTTACTAGTTAATGATGTTGTCAATGGTGGTTACAAGACTTCAGAATTCAAATCAAGCAAGTCTGACAGTTTTATGGCATTGACATTTAACTGGGAAACTTTTCAATGAATATATGAGCAGTTTCCCAACTGGTCATCGTCCAGTGGAGTACCTGTAATTCTTAGGAAAGATTTCTATAGCTTCAGCGCGAAGTTTTGAACATTGGCTGGAAAGCATGGCTTGCAACACTGCTTCTGATCGAGCATACTAGCCGGACCTCCTCGCAACGGGTAATACGATATCTCTCACCAACTTGCTTTGTGTTATTACAAGCTGCAACTGAAACAACAGGTGACTGGGACCATCCACCCACTTAGGATTGAACTTCACATTAAACCAGTTGGGAAGACAAACACCAATAATATATAATTAACAATTAACCTCAAATTCTTCAGTGCTTGTCCCTTCAATTCGTGTTTAGAAATCCAGATCCTGCAGAAGCGTAGAACTGTAGTTACAACGTCTGTGACTGACAGGTCCAATCTCCAACGGAGCAAGTGACTGAGGTACATTTCCTGATCTTATTGCTTGAGCAATATGATAAGCATAGGGCTGATCTGTGCTGAGGTCTTGGACAACTTCTTCAGGTAACACTGGAATGGGAGGACCTACATCAACCTTTGGAAATTTTTCAATTATTTCTAGGTATGTTGCGTCATCCAGCATGTTGCCGAAAGGACCTGACCACTTATTATGGTTTTTTGTAGGACCATCAAGTTCCTGAATGAGGTGACGAAGAGACAGATCACCTATATGTAAATCGTATACAAGCCATACAAGTCTTCTTCCAAGTTTTTTCTCTAAATAATTCATTACACTTCCCTCCCAGCAAGTTTTCATTAAAGTTGAAATAGTCTGCAGTGAATTTTCAAGTCCTCTCTCTTGAAACCAGTTTAATATGTTATCAGCTATTATCTCTGCATGTTTCTTCCCTTCCACTTCATCTTCAGGCGTAGTACGAAACAAAAACCGACCACCAGGCTCAGAACAGACAGTGTAGTGTTCTTCTTTGATTAGACTTGGAAATTTTCTGCTTATTCCCTCTTCTTCTAGTAGAACTTTGGTTTCATGCATTTTTCCATCAAACAAAATACAGGAGAGTCCTCCCTCCTTTAATTCTTTCTCTTAGTGATCAAATATCTCATTCATTCTTTTTTGTTGTGCTCTTCTAATGTTTTTATGAGCTATAATCAAGGATGAATCCCTTTGACTGGCGAGACCTGCACCTGTCCAAGCGGCAGTTGCAATTTCCCCAGCCTCACGGAGTCCAGTGTTGTGTCGAATACTAGCTAATGCTATGCAATGCTGGAAATGTCTCTTGCGTTGTATTTCCCTTTCTTTGGTAAAGCTTCAGAAGTCACTTTAGAACCATTGTCTGACGATATTTCATTTTCTTCAGAAGAACCATCGAACAACTGATAAACATCATGGCAGTGCTATTCTTCTTTTCGCATGACTTCTTCATTCTTCATTCTTTTCTTTTCTTCCCTCTGTCTGACAAGTTCCTTCCTTCTGCCTTTGTCCTCTGTGACCTGATAAAATCTAGCTCTAAAACAGGTATCTTCTTTTCACGAGGGCAAGAGCAATCAATGTGGGAATGATTTTTTCTCCTACCAGAGGGAGAACAGTCTGTTTTTGAACACAAAACTATGAAACATTTGCAGCGTAAAATATCAAAAGTGTATCAAATGAGAGTATAAAGGCATTTTTTCTTGCCAAGTTTCCTTTACCTAGTGATACGTGAACTGCTTTTTGCCACAATCCCTTAAGTTTTAGCCCAATTGCTCGACACTGAATGATCACTGGGGGTTTTGAATAGGGCATTAGCTGTTGTCCATTGGTGCAGAAGATGGGGTATGATGCCATTGATGGGTTCCTTATCCATATAGTTCATTCTGTCCATGGAATTTTGTTCTCGAAGGAGTAACCCAAATAATAATGAAACTTTAGGATAAAATTGATATAGGATAGAGTTATTTTAATTTACTTTGGCATACATATCTCACATTTGGGAGTAATAAGGCACAATAATTTCACTACCAAATTTGATTTTTCGGAAGTTAAGAAAATTGACACCCTAACACCACACCTGATCATCAACCACGTGTCTTAATCAACCTCCCAATTGCTCTTGTTACAGGCTTGCAATTGAGCTGCTGTGGATTCTGTGTTACAGGGCCCTTATGTCCACTTTAAACCCATAGGGTGATGTAACTCTTTCTAATATTTGTGAGTGTAAATATAATTAATTAAGCTAACCTGAGAGCTTACATAACTATTACTTATTCTGAAGGAGGGCCTCAGCCATAAGTTTTGCATAAGATTGCACCGCCTTGTCCAGGCCATTGTCAGATCATTTCAGGTTATTCCCCCCCATAGTTGCACACTCTCAGGTACAATCGGATTCATATATATATATATATTGTGACGAAGTGCCAAGTATCTGGTTATTACACTTACCATTCATTAATTGATACCTCACAAAAGCCAGACACCTAAATCCTCATCACAGGTACTAAACGACTGAATACTCTAAAGGCAACAGTGATCCCTTAACAACTTACCAGTATTGCAGAAAATCAGATTAAGTTCATCAAAACAGGTGTGAGGTAATCTTGTAAGTAATTAAATTAATCAAAGGGCATCACTTCATCAACAACTTTAAAAGTCTAAGTATTTCCCTGATTCTAAGTCACTTCAAGTTAACTGAAGGAAAACAGATCAATCACCACTCTGTTTCTACCTAACATCAATATAATCAAATGCAAATATACTGGTTAGAAATGAAAACACTTATAAAAATTTTAAATACAAAAATTTATTATTAAACTCAAAATTTATAAGTGAAATTCACAAGGAAAATTATTGTTACTTGAAAACAAAGTAAAGTTTAACTAATTCTTGAATCAATTAAGTAAAATTAAATCAAAATTATTTTATCACAAAATTCAAGAAAATTAATTCAATCAAAATTCAAAAGTGTTAGGCAATAATTGATATTTGGACATTAATTCACAAGTGCTAAACAATAATAAAACTTGAAAAGAATTCTAAGTAAATGCAAATTAATTCACAGGTGTTAAATTTAATTAAATGTTAAGTCAATTAAATTGTGAATGCAAATGAAAATACAGAAAAATGTGGAAAATACCAAAATTTAAAAGGTATTAATCACACAGAACATAAAATAAAAAGACGCACTTCAGTAAGAAAATGAGTAAATGCACAAAAAATAAACAAACACAAAACACAAAAATTTGCAATGTGTAAAAATGTAAATTTCACTCAAACCATTGTAACTATTAGTTTTTACCAAACCTTTGTAACCATCTGTTATTAGTTATTAGTTGCAACTAATAAAAATATAACACACTTTACCTTTTTGGTATACCAATTCTCTTTCTTTGCTGCAGGCTTGTTTCACACTTTCACAAAACCAGGCGCTGTTACTCAACAATGTTTGTTCAGATTCCACAAAAAAAACCCATTATATAACACTAAATAAACTCTAAGAAATATCAAATCTGAAATTTACAAGTTACGAGTGACCATTCAATAAGTACGGAATCGTTACGTTACTTTAAAATCAAAAGTGCTATGCGATGGAGAGAGAGGGAGAGTGAGAGAGAGAGAGATGTGATCGCTTTGAGTATTTAAGCCCGAATGAAAAACTTCTCCCTTACGGAAGCTGGACAGGAGATGACACAAAACATTTTGGGCAACAATTCTTTCTAGAAGCTTCGAAATCTTACACAACTTTACATACAAAATGTGTAATCTGCACGTTGCTTTGACAAAGACATTCGCGTATGAGACCAGTCTGTTACAAAAAGACACATACTCGACTCGATCGATCAAAGCAGAAGTCCCTTATCATATGGGATGACAGAATCCCAAAACACAATGAAGACTCGAGGTCTCTAATCAAACATGTTGACAGATTAGGAAAGCAAACAGAGATCTTGGAGTTCCTCTAATCTCAAGGAGATGAAAAGTTACTGAAACAATTCTAGCTTTGAACGGACAAAGAAAATCTCTCTCTTTCTACATTCTATGTGATATATTCTTTTACATTATCTTATGTGAAATCTGAACACACATTTAAAACATCCTATCTCTAAGCTATCTAGGAATCTGAAAAAATGTTGCAAAATCTTACACACAATACTTTATACAGTCAAAGAGGGGATATATACATTTTGACAGTAGCAATATATATATATATATATCTATATATATATATATATATATATATATATGTGTGTGTGTGTGTGTGTGTGTGTGTGTGTGTGTGTGGTGTGTGTGTGTGTGTGTGTGTGTATAGTTTTGAAGATTTCAATATCCTGAATTACATAAACATTAACATTTAAACCTGTTATGTAATTTTCTCTACATATAAGGAAAAGTCTAAAAAACAACTCATTAATAAATTGCTTTCATTTGTAAAGGTGAACATTTATTTTGCAGTGTAATTTCAAGTGGCAACAATGGTATAAAGGGAAATGCGTTAAATCCGATTCCGAAGAAGTAACATGTGCCAGCACTGCATCGTTAGAACTGCGATTTATTATTATTATTATTAAATTATTATTTTTATTATTAATTATTATTATTATTATATTATTATACGCCCTCCATTAACCATAACTGTGACAAGGTCTACCGAACTGCGGTGTACCTTTGAACTGAAGTTCGGGAACCTTTGTGAAAACGAGTCACGTTAAGTCCGTTTTTGTACTATTCATTCCAAATCTTACTATAATGGGCATTATGTCTGTCCGTCCGTCGGTCTGTCATTCAATCACGGCCAAACGGCAGGTCCGATGGGAATGAAACTTGGCAGGGTGATAGTGGGGACTCCTAAGATGGTTTATAATTGGGTTTTATCCTACCTCCCACCCCGCCTCATTTGCTAGTCTAGAGGATACTTATTCTCTAGACCTTGGTTTACAATAAAAATGTATGTTATGAAATCGTGTTCCTGTTTCAAAGATCAAAAGAAATCACGTAATAGATTTTAGCTTCAGATTAGCGGATGAGCATGTATATTTCCTTTGTTATTGCTAGCATCATTTATTATGTTAAAAGAATTTCACATCCTTAAACTGAGACCAAGAACGTGTTACTGGTAACCAAGGCGGGCCATCGTCTAACTATACAATATACTGTGCACAGTACATTTGAGGTTACACACTTGCATACATACAGACATATATATATTTATAATATATTATATATATATATATATAGATATATATATATCTATATATATATGTCTGTCAGCCTGACTGTCTGCCTTTTTACCTAGGGGATGTGGCACTAGGTGGTGCTACTCCAGTTTTCAGTTGAGGTGGTTAGTGTCATGTACGTCTCCACCTTGGCTGTGACTCGTCGCTTTCGGCTGATCGGCTGACTACCATGCATTTAATTCACTGCCTAGGTTATCAGAAGCACGGTTGAATATAATCAATGAACTGACTGGCGCATATTGAAAAAGAATCATTTTTTTCTGAGTAGAGACTTTTTGTAGCTCTTATCACTATACCACGAGAACAAGGCTTTTAATATTGTCTGTTACGTAACTGATTTCTTATCAGAGACACCCCATATATTAATTGTAATTTTGGTGATAATGACTATCTTTAAACATACTTATCGTGACGTATCGTCTGGAGATAGGAATTCTTATCAACAGTACATTGACATCTTGTATTGACGCTGAATAATAGGGATAGTTTACAGTAATAAGTGATGAAACTGACAGTGGAAGAACTTGGTACTGCACAGAAACAATTATTGGCAAATCGTTTAGCTTGTTTAAGAGGCATTGTTCTTGCATTACTCTGAAACTTGTTATCGCATAAACAAATCAAGGAAATTCAAAATTCAGCTGAGGGATGTCATCGTTTTCACAAAAAGTAGCCCTTATCACAGGTAAGCATTTTCCATTGTCAGATATGACAAAATCTCAGCGACTGATCTATTTGTTCTGTGGGCTTTTGTGTATGCATCATATAATCGGTCCACGTGGCGTTAATGCACCTCTTGCGGCGCACTGTGGGCGTTATTTAAGGTTCTTTGAGGGGTCCCTTTGGCCCCGAGCTGCAACCCCTTCAGTTCCTCTTACCGTACCTCCATTCATATGCTCTTTTTCCATTTTGCTGTCCACCCTCTCTTAACAATCGTTTCACAATGCAACTGATTTGAGGTTTTCCTCCTGTAGCACCTTTCAAACCTTTCTACTCTCAGTTTCCCTATGAGCTCTGAATGACCTCACAGGTCCCAGTGGTTATTTTACTGTGTGACATTCGATTCTTTTCTAAGTAGCTGGAGCAAGGCATGAATGCCACTGGACTTGAAACTCCCTTGCCCCTGACTTCTTTTAGATTAATGGTCATGTCATTTATAGCATAATAATGGTAGCAGTTATTTGTATTGAGTTTTATTCAGCTATATAATCTTTTTGTAATCTTTTGTATTCATTACTTTTTCTCGTCATATTCAATATTTACACCGATCTCTATAAACAATTTATTGCATTACAATTTAAAATTGATGTAAATCTGCAACTTTCAGGGATGCGTCGCCATTCTTTCAAAATTTCAGACTCATACCATCAGTGCTGAATAGTTAGGAGCCTTTACAGGAGTGGAGCATGTAGTATCCTTTTTTAGTTTTTTGTCAAAGAAAACTGCTGCGATGGCTTTGTCGGTCCGTCCGCACTTTTTCTGTCCGCCCTCAGATCTTAAAAACTAATAAGGCTAGAGGCCTGCAAATTGGTGTGTTGGTCATCCACCCTCCAATCATCACACATACCAAATTGCAATCCTCTATCCTCAGAAGTTTATATTTTATTAAAGGTTAAAGTTAACCATGATCGTGCGTTTGGCAGCGCTATAGGTGCCAGCAACACTGGGCCGTGGCTGAAAATTTCATGCACCGCGGCTCATACATCATTATATACGCTGTAGAGAAAACTCGATTGCGTCGAAGTTTCTTTTTTTATACTTATTTCATATTGCATTAGCCTTGATTAAGTAGAAAAAAAACTTCCTTTTTCTCAGCTGGTTTCAGTTTGTCAGTTCCTTTTAGAACCCCTGTAATACCATTCTTAAAAGGGTCGCCATAATAATCTACGGCAGTACAAATTATGTGATGAATCTTTACAATTCGACACAGAAATGTGCTTGTGGTCCAGACAACTACTATGAGATTCAGGGCCTCTGTAACACGGTTTTTTGGACTTTGCTCCTTGTCAAAGCATCGGATGTAGCTGAAAGTTGACATATGCATATTTTACAACCACACACAAATTTTGTCAGCATTATCAATAACCTAAACCCGATAGTTTTAATTCTTATAGAGTAAAAATTATCTAGCCGACGCCATGGCCAATGATTACGAGCCAAGAGGCGAAAAACATTCATTACGTAAGCAAAGTAAACACCTTTTACGAAATGTTGCGCCGCCCATCCACTAGACAGAAACCCATTCACCTTGTTCCATCGGCTCTGAAACCCAAAGACTTTATGAATGGCGGAACGATACATAGATGTGGGTGGGGTATCTGTGCTAGCTTAGTAATACTACTGTAGCAGTAGTGCCGCAACAGTATAGCAGTAATATACATGAATTAAATGTTTAGGCCAACTGCTGGGATCCTTGAGGATCATTTAGCACTTCTTACAACTACTCGAGAAATGAGTTTTTATAGCCAGAAGTTAAATTTTCTAATCCAACAATGCCCATGATAGCCTTCAGTGTTATCCTGAATTATAACGAGGCCAAAGTGGGTGGAGCCTCATGAAGTTATCATTCTGACGATAATTATTGGTGTAGGTTTAAAGCCAAAATACGGTACCGGCTATTTTTTTTTTTTTTTTTTTAGTAAATAGGTAGATAGCCAATAAATAAAAATTGCATGACATTGGATATAGCAGTTATCAAATCAAGCTTGTCCACTATGTTTTTGAAAATTACCATCTATTCCCTACATCTTGTCAATCTGATTGTGACCTATAAAGCAGACTGTAATTTCTTATGAAACTTATTGTGGGAGTTAGAATAATAATCGAAGTGTTTTGTATTTATTAACATATTTTGTTGGTTTGTTCATTATGACAATTATCAGTGGAGAGGTTCCGAGTTCATAAAGGTGTGCTGCTTTGCTTGTATTTAAATTTGTTTGTCATTGTTGCCAGAGGTATAGCCTTTGTTACGTATAGCCAATCATCCATCGAGAAAGAGGGAAGGAATGCTGTCATAAGTTACGTAACGAGTGCGTTCGAAACCTTTTCTCTGAGTAAGTTGGCCCGTCTTCAAAAAAAGTCACTTTTACATTGTAAGTACCAAATTTATTCAACCTACGTAATGCAGAATATAGTCAAAATTTATGTGTAGATATAATGTGTATTCTGAATAAGCGTTATATTTATGAAATGCATAGATAAAAAGTTATTGCGAAAAAACCGTGTTACAGAGGCCCTGAATCTCATAGTAGATCAGTGTCAGAGTTACATACGTCAAGTTATCAAGTTAACGAAAGTTGAAAATAGTCGTAAATAAAAACCATCAAACCTCTCTATGATGATCTTAATAATGGTGTGGTATATCGCAGTAAATGAGAAAATTCTGACAAACATAGCAGTGGCACTAACATCCGGCAGTTACAAAAAAAAACAATAAAAACATAAAGAAATTTGGGAGCGTGCAAAAATGCGACTAAGGAAGCTCTACGAATTTTAAGCTCTCTCTCTCTCTCTCTCTCTCTCTCTCTCTGTGTGTCTCTGTGTGTGTGTGTGTGTGTGAAAATTATCCAAATTATATATATGTGAGAGCACTTTCATGATCTTGCATCGAGAGATGCCTAGCAATGCTTTCGTTTCCCCCCTTGAATCTCTTCTCTCCAAATGCATAGGAACGTCGTACAGCAGACTTGAATGTTGTGGACGATGATTGCATCGTGACCACTCTTAATACTTGCGACTTATTGGCCGAAGGCTTAACCCCTTCATATAGAATGGTTGACCTCGTTGCGTAGATAAATAGGATGAATAATGCCAGGGGCAATCTCTACTCCGTATCCCCAACATATTTGAAGGTAAAGTAGATGAAAGCAACTGGGTAAATTCTGCTGCGGTTAGAATCCCTTTCGTTGGCTCTCATTTTCCTTAACAATGATTTTGATAACTTCCCTTGAAACAGTGAAGAATCCGATAGGATAGGCAACCCGACACCTTAATCTAGCCCAGGGCCGATGGAAACCAGGGAAAGGAGCTAGGTACCGTAAGAGGATCAAGGACATAAGAATTGCTCGAGGGATTAATTGCTGCAAAGTGAGAGCAAGCTGTGCATACATGAAGATGAAAAGAGTGTCTTTGAGTCTACTGGAAGTTTTGAGATCTTTAGTAGCAACGGACAAAAGTCTTTACATAGTAAGAGATAAATCTGTTTTCTGTTGCTGAAGTAAAGTAGCTTAGCATAGTGATTCCTAAAGTCTCGAAATAGGAAAGTGGCTGGAGGAGGAAGTGCCAGAAATCACCGAGTGTTCACTTTTATAACCAAGTGGTTAGTTGAAAAGTAGTAGATAGGAGGAGTTAAAGGGGATACTTGATTCTTTGACCGCAGCAGTGTAACAGTACCAAAGCAACAGTACCCCCTTTCCATTGAAAATAAAAAAAATAATAATTCAAAGGGGGAGGCGCTTGTATGTCGAACTGCCATTGTCTCTCCGAGTGGCATTTACATGGAAGGAATTGGTCGAGAAGAGGTTAAACATGCATAGTTTTGTATTCACATAGCAGCATAGTCTGCGTTATTGAAACCAGCGCCATTTAAGTTTATTTAGAATAGCACTTAGCTAGGAAAACTAATTTGCCTACTAGTAGTTTGATATTGTTAAACTATAGCAAAAGCAACCTATTGTGTATTATTCATCGTCGCACCACGTATTTCATGGAGATGTCAGTAATGGAAATACTCAACATTTTGTTGTGTGCGTCCTTTCGAATATGTATGAAGTCTTGGATCGTTAAGTGTGCTTTGCTAATCTTAGGAATTGTGATAGACTAGGTTAGCTCTTTCTTTTCCTTTGCCTCAGAAAATTTATAGGAAAGGAATGTACTATGAAAAACAAATGGAATACATAACGAAATGCAATAGAAAATCCAAATAACAAATAAAATATAAATGGAGGTTCACGTCAGCCTGCTCAATAAAAAAAGGCACCAAATTAGAATTTCTGCAGTTCCAACACTTCATCTACAGGATTAGGAATATCACTCCACTCTATGATTTGGTCACAACGGAATAAAACTTCCTGAAAACTATGTAGTATTGCACCTCACAGGAGATAAGGGAAGTCTGTTGGAATATAAAGCGTACGAAGTATCTCCTGGTGAATGGTTTGTTCTTAGAAGATCTTAATGGAAAAGATGATCAGAATTATGAGATATTTTATACAGCAATATACAGTGAGGCAATTGACAGACTGTGTGAGAGAGATCAGTGTCAAAATCAGAGATGAGAAATTCAATAGAATTCAAGTGCTTCTTAAGCAGTTTGATACACATATCAGCTGATGAATAAACGGGAATAATATTGAACAATAAATGAGAGAATAGAAGGATAAAAACATTCCTCATTCCTTTAGACCCGGGGTGTCAAACTCAAATCCTTTCGAGGGCCAATTATGCACTTGGTAAAGGTCTCGAGGGCCATCAAAGATTTGGTAATTACTTATAGGCAATACTGAAGATTACAACTTATTTTTCTGGTCATCCTTGTTTACCAAGAATACATTATTTGGGTTCATCTGAATTTACACAAGTAAAATTGGTCTTACCGAATAATACAATACACTAATTATTACAAAGAAAGGAAAATAATGTGGAATAATCTGGGAATACCGTTACTACAGTATATTACTGAAATTCTTTGAGTTTTGAAACAAAATATATATTTTGTTTGTATAAGGTATGTACATATGAATGAAAGGTAAAACTTATTATGTCTCGTTTTAACAGTTTAGTAACTTTAGTTAAATTTTCCTCAGTTCTAACAGTTATAGTAGCTCAAGTTGAAAAATCTCTTGGCACCCCGCGGGCACCTTAAGACCATCCCGCGGGCCAAATGTGGACCGCGGACCATGAGTTTGACACCCCTGCTTTAGACAGACACATCTCTAAAGCTTGAAAAACTTTATCAGTATACCAACTTTTGTGCAACTGAAGAAGAGATACACCGGATGTTTCTCAAAACGGAATGTGCAGTCAGGAAAGACAACTCAGATTTTAAAAGTGTTATGTGTAGTCATGGAAACAATGTCAGGGAAAAGATTTGGGTAGGACGGATCCAGTGTCCCAGATCTTAATAATACCAGTCGTAAATTGAGTTTTGTTGGCGTCACTTCATCCTCCACAATTTTCACCTTGCTCAAATTCTAAGGTAAATCTCTCTTAATTAAGAGATTCAGCAACCACAGGTTTATTCTCGGATGAGATCGAAGCTCATGGATTCTGTTGTAAAAATTCAAAACGAAGAAGAGTTTGTCCTTTGGGTCCTTTGGGTTTACGCTTTCCTTCAGAAAATTGAAGTCAATTGAATAAATTTTTTCATGAACATTATGTCAGTGGAGATTGAAATTGTAAAAACGTTGGTAAGTTGATGGAATGAAAATTTGGCAGAATATGTTAGGATCTGATTTAGTCGATGTTTGTGCTAAGTCATCGCATTTAAGTTCACTGTGTATACTTGTTTTTATACCATCATTAGTCTCGCTCATCGGAAAGTTCATCTGCGTTGCCGTTGTTACTTGTGAGTGGATTTATCTTGTTTATCTTTTTTATTGATCCTTGAATAGCCACCAAAGAGGTTAAATTTTATTGTAGGGTTGTTGGCCCAGAGAGATTAAAAAGCAGAGGATATTGACTTAAGTATTACTTAACACTACTTCAAAGAAAAATATAATCACAGTTTTAAAGTAAGTTGATGTCCTGGACAGAGAATTCTTTGAGAATCTAGAATTAGGCATGATTTAAAAAATTCCGAATACTAATGCAAAGACAACATTATTCTTGTTTTTAAATTTTGAATCACTTAGTAACTTTTGTTTAAAGACGAATCGGGACAGTATTGCGTCTGCAATATTTCTTTCAAATGGCGTGTAAGATTTCTCCCTTTCAGTAAGCAGTATATTTTAAAAATGAATATGTACCAAATTGAGCGCGCATTATAAATTCTTATATTAAATATAAAAAAGAAGCTTAGTCTTTGAAGTTCCGCATGAAACCGGATTTTTAAAGTTATCTTTCGATAACCCAATGCTAAATTACGGATATATGGAAACCCTGACCTGCAATATGCTGTCGACAAACCACGACCCCGGTACCCCATCATCATGTAGTACTGTGAACAGACTCTTTAGTCCCTAACCAGTAACCCCCCGGGCCCCGGAGCCAAAGTTGCCAATTTGTCGCTTTTCGCGCTAGATTCAGCGCCCTTTTTTTTTTTTTTTTTTTTTTTCTTCTTCTTTTTTTAATCTCAATTGGGGCGAGATTATTGTGTTTAGCGCTTATTCTAGCTCATTTTTAACTTATTTGGCGCGAAAATTAGTACTTGTGAACAATTTTATTTTGAAGAGAAATATGAAAAGGTGCAGGCCATTAGAGAGAGAGAAAAAAAATTAAAATCATGTCTGGTGCAGGGATATGTACACGTTCACTATTACATACATATCAAATTTGAACTGCATAACCCACTGATATATATATAACTATAGCACCCATTTGTGAATGAATTAAAATCTTATATAGGTAACACGCAGTTCAGCTTATTGATTGATGACAGTAATGGTATTTCGGTAACTAAATTATTAGGCTTAGCTATTAGATACTTTTCAGAGAGAAGTAGAAAAATAATTGTCGCATTCTTTGACTTAGTAGAATTGGATGACTGTGATGCTCTGAAAAAGTCCTTAAAGAAATTTGGTTTCGAGTTATCAAGACTTTTTGCAATAGGAACAGATAATGCTCCAGTTATGACTGGTGTTAATAATGGGATTTATGCTAAACTGAAAGTAGAAGTTCGCCATTTGGTGCTAATTAAGTGCGTTTCGCTCCCTACATTTACCTGTGTCGCATGCTGCAGCTGAAAATCTCCCAAGGGACTCAGACTATATGGTTAAAGAAACATATAATTGGTTCTCTCTGAAATTCGCTAAACCAAGTACAAGAATAGTTGTTATTCATTGACAAATGATGGTAAGGCTCCTCTAAAACTAATACAGTTTAGCCAAACACGATGTATGTCCATAGAAGCAGCTGTTGTTAGAATATTACAGCAATGGCTGAAGCTTAAAATAAATTTTTCCTGCAAATCTAGCGCTTTTTTTAGAGCAACTCTGCCCGGAGCTTTCTCTCTCAGTGTACTTTAGCTTTCCGCTGAGTAATATTGTCGACGCTGGTTGAGCACTTCCCAAACCGATGGCTGCATCTTCTTCACTTACCCAAAAAGTAGCTTTGGTAACAGGTAAGGTTAGCCATCAACAGTGCAGTGGCATGCAGCGAGTGAAGATTTCATTGTTATTCACGTCAAAACACTGCGTCATAGCCTATTACTCATTTTCTGAAGGTTGTTAAAGAACCAAAACGTTTAGGTAGTGAATGCTATTGTGTAATGGAAGATTCTTCGTTGCAGAACATTTGAATATTCTGTTAGTGTGCTCACCTTTATTTGCATATTTTTTTAAAATAAATTTATCAATGTTTAATACTTACAAATTTTGCGGTGATTAACAGTGATGTTTGTTTCTTTCTGTAGTTTTTTTTGGCTAAAATTATCATGTTATACCTAGCCGAGTAGATTCACATCGACCGTGTATTTGATGTCTAGGCCAGTCCCTTACGACGCTCCTGGTTGGCTGTTGATAAGCCAATCACAGGGCTGGAAACTCTCAGTCTCTCTCGAGAGTCCATATGGGTAGGATCTATGTTCCACCTCTCCTGAGGGATACGTCATTCAAAAGTATCCCTCAGGAGAGGTAGAACATATGTCCTGCTTATGTGAACTCTCTCTCTCGAGTTTCCAGCCCTGTGATGGCTTATCAACAGGAGCGTCGTGAGGGACTGGCCTTGACATCAAATGCACGGTTGATGTGAAAATACTATAGCTCATTTTAAGTAGTAAGTAATATTGAATGCATCACAATTCACTAAATATCACCTTCAACTTTAAAAAAGAAAGAAAAAAAAAGTACATGTCGAAAATATTCAACATTTCAAAACATTCAAAACTTCAAAAATATTTCAAAATATTCATAATTTCACGCATCTGTGTTGGGGTTCTATGTTCCCTAGCATGTTTATTGTCGGTAGTCCCCCGCACTGTTTTTTTTTTTTTTTTCACAACTGCTGTGGCAGCCACTTCAAAAGGACACACTTCATTCCACTTGACAACAATGTCAACATGGCTAAATATTGTAATGAAACTTAACTAGAAACAATCACACCATATTCACTGACATGATACAACAGACATCCAAAAAATCAATTTTTTTTATGTGATAAACACAGACGTGATGACGTAAACCTGTTGCTTTCATGTTGTTCACTGAGATGGTTGTTGTGTTGGTGGTGAGTTTCAGCGCAAAATTTGAAATAGTTTTCATACCAGAGCATTCGGTCAGTGTTCCCCCTCGGTCGTTATTCACCCACCTCACCCTACAGCTGCCCAAGAGTTAGGCATATAATGATAGATGCACACATACCGGTGAACACTATAAAGTAGGAAAGCCTGACTCATACACAACATATGGGGGAAACACCGCAGTGGATCCATCATCATCACGTGGCTCAGCCTTATATACTCTATATTTAATTGGTGAAACAAGAATACAATTATGCTTATATTTAATTGGTGAAACAAGAATACAATCAGGCTTATATTTAATTGGTGAAACAAGAATACAATTAGGCTACATCTTTAAGCATATACTATTCAAAAGATTGAAATCATCAACATAATGTGATATATGAAAGTGCCATACGAACTAAAATGAGCATGTGAGTTCTTTGTAAAATATGTTTTCAAGGCAGTTTTGAAATCCAATATGGCGGCAAATGCGTAAGGTGCCGTTTGTAAGCACAGCGGAGCCACCATCTTTCCCAGCCTTCCCAACTCAGATTACACTTGTAATCGACGCAATAAAACAACCTTTTGTTGCCTATATTAGTGAAAGTATGAAACTTCTTATTCCCGGGGTCATGGTTTGAACTAAAATTCATTTTTACCTTGTAATCGGTGGTTTTATCTTACTACCATCACAACTGAAACTCCACAGTGCTTATTTGATTGTAATTATATATTTTTTGGTCTTAGGTAATTCACTCCAAATTGCGCTTGAACTACGTTGCTGTTCCTGGTTCCTAAGCGCTCACTCCACAAACACAGTTGCGGGGAGCACACAATTACATGTTTTATGATGTGCAAAGCTTTATTCCCTTAATTGTTTACTAAGTCATTATTTAGTTTAACTACTTTGTTACTTCAAAATGTTTATTTAATCCATGTCTATTATCCCTTTTTTGCAACCAAATTAACCCTGAAAAATTACAGATATTTCTAAAGTAGATACGAGCAGCCAACGGTAAAATGACTCATCGTTGCCAATCTAGTGGAGCTTCACACATACGCCAATGCATTTACAAACTTTCTTTCCATGAATCCTAGTTGTCATATTAGAGCAATTTTATCATTATTGCATTACTATGTGTATATACTACAAATAGATGCACTAATTTCACTTATTTCCCCGGTTTTGTGTAAGTCTTATACCCAGTTTGGAGGGTAAACACATACCAATTGGCAACACTGATAAACAATTGAAGAGCGCGAAAAACGCCTTAGATACTGTTCATAAGCAAAACTGTTGATATTTGAGTCAGGAATCTATAACTGGTTCACTTAAGGTAGATTCTTGGATGAGCCCTATTCTCACGAGACGTTAGTTTGGCGGCCGCTGATTGGCTGGGAGCTGCCTACCTCCCGGTACCAGCCAATCAGCGGCCGCCAAGCAAACGTCTCGAGAGAATAGGGCTCATCCAAGAATCTACCTTAAGTGAACCAGCTATAGTTACTTTTTCAACAACGAATTTTTTCAAATTAATAATCATGAATTTGTAAAAATTTTATGCAATTCATGACCTTAAACTACCATTTAACTATTTATTTAAATAATTATCTAGTGCCCTTGGAAAAGTCGTGGTTGGAATTCATTGTTTACGATTTTTGTGAAGAAAGTGCCCCAGAGTCTATGGGTACAAGTGGTGTGCGGATTTAGCACATGGAATGGTTTATTGACACAAGCGACTCCTCAAACATCAAGATGGCGTCAATCTTCTAAATATTCGTAGTTGTAAGTAAAATTTAGAAAACGTTATGGAGGTAGTGTGCACTACGTAGACCCAAACTTTTTTAATCTTAAAATATGACCTTAATTTCTAACTGGAGAAAATACTTACTTTGACAAGAGAGTAGAGGTCTCGAGCTCCTTCTCTCACCACCAACAACTCATGACTGATGACCATCTCTGGTGTCAGGACGAGTTAAAGTACTTTTTCAAAGGGTGGCTTCAAATGTGGTGGAAACTGGATCCGCTAGTCCAGTTGGTTGTTCCCTTTATATATATATATATATATATATATATTAGATATGATAGATAGATATATAGATATAGATAGATATATAGATAGATATATGAGATATATATATATGTGTGTGTGTGTGTGTGTGTGTGAGTACATATATATATATATATATATATATATATATATATATATATATATATATATATATATATATATATATATATATATATATACAGGCCAGTCCCTGGGTTATGACTGGGGTTCCGTTCTTGAGACGCGTCCATAACCCGAAAATCGTCGTAAGCCGAATATCATCAAAAATCCTAAGAAAACCCTTTACTTTTAATGCTTTGGGTGCATTCAAAACTATGTAAAATGCATTCTTATTTGCATTTTTTCATCAAAACAACCTTCAAATATTGATTATTTTGCATATTTGGTGTCATATTTCATCTGCCAGATCAGTGTTGTAGGCGTGGTAACCCTGGAACATACTTCGTAACCCTGGAAATAAATTTCTGATAAATATAATTGAAAAGCGCCTTAACCTCGGAAGGTGGATTATATATTATATGTATATATATATATATAATATAATATATTATATATCTATATATATATATATGTATATATATATATATTATATATATATATATATATATATATATATATATATATATATATTATAATATATATATATATATATATATATACGACACTCTGAGGTTAAGGCGCTTTTCAATTATATTTATCAGAAATTATTTTCCAGGGTTACGAAGTATGTTCCAGGGTTACCACGCCTACACCTGATCATTTAATCTTATTAAACTTACTAATACAGTATTGATCAATATTAATATTCTAAAATTAGTAAATCATTTTTGTATCATAAAAATGTATTTAGGCATGAAAATAACATCAAAATACACTAATTAGTGATTATTTATTGTCGGAAAATCCCACGAATAGGCGAATTCACAGCAAATAATGGGTAGATATGGTCCAGAGAAAAATCCGCAAATCAGTGAGTCCGTGAATCCGTAGAACGCGAATACGGGGGCCCACTGTGTGTGTGTGTGTGTGTGTATATATATATATATATATATATATATATATATATATATATATATATATATATACACACACACAACACGTTCTACGGATTCACGGACTCACTGATTTGCGGATTTTTCTCTGGACCATTATCTTACCCCATTATTTGCTGTGAATTCGCCTATTCGTGGGATTTTCCGACAATAAATAATCACTAATTAGTGTATTTTGATGTTATTTTCATGCCTAAATACATTTTTATGATACAAAAAATGATTTACTAATTTTAGATATTAATATTGATCAATACTGTATTAGTAAGTTTAATAAGATTAAATGATATCACATTAATAACTAATAATTCTCTCTCTCTCTCTTACAGGAAGTATGCTTTTTATATGATAAATGATTTACTAATTTTTCAATATAAATATTAATTTAAAGAGCAGTCACATCAATAAAGAAAATACTACAATGAATTAGTAAGATTTTAGTTTATAAATTTTGAAAATTATGTAAGAATGAAGAATCCCAGTCTTCACGCATCTTTTCTTTTGAACTCCAGGTCTCTCTCTCTCTCTCTCTCTCTCTCTCTCTCTCTCTCTCTCCTCTCTCTCTCTCTCTCTACTGAGATGAGAGGGTTTTTAGGGTACACGTGTGTTATATGTTATTACTATTTTCATATGATAATAATAATAATAATAATAATAATAATAATAATAATAATAATAATACTGTAATTACAAAAATCATATGTGAAACTATTTTACAAATACTATGATGATCTCTCTCTCTCTCTCTCTCTCTCCTACAGAGATGTATGTTTTTTGGATGATGATTCACTAATTTTCAAATATCAATATTAACCCTCTTACGCCGAAACCCTAAAAACCAAAATGTCTCCCGTATGCCGAGGCGGGTTTGGAATGAGCGCGAAAGCGGAAAAAATAATTTTTTCAAAAAATCACAGCGCACTTAGTTTTCAAGATTAAGAGTTCATTTTTGGCTTCTTTTTTGTCATTGCCTGAAGTTTAGTATGCTACCATCAGAAATGAAAAAAAATATTATAATATATAAATAATGCGATATATGGTAGCGACAAAAAAAAAAATTCATACATAATTGTATTCAAATCGAGCTGTGCTAAAAACGGTTAAAGCTAACGAGTTACTTTTCTTATCGTTTTATTGTACACTAAATTGCTATCATTTTGATATATAACACATTGTAAAACGATCAAAGCAACACAGAAAAAATATTCTCACAAAATGATGCATGAATTCGTAACGCGCGGACGCGAAAAAATGTTTTTTTCAAAAATTCACCATAAATATAAATATTGTTCTAGAGACTTCCAATTTGTTTCAAAATAAAGACAAATGATTGAATATTACGATACTGTAAGAGTTTTAGCTTAGAATTGCAGTTTTCGACCATTTCGGACGAGTTAAATTTGACCAAATGTCGAAACTTTTATATATATTTTTTTTTATATGCAAATATTGCAAAAATAAGAAAAGCTACAACCTTCAAATATTTTTGTTTGTATTTTCCATGAATTTGCGCACATTTTCATATATGAAATTCTATAAAACGCCTAATATGAAAAGGAGCAAATATTAGGAGAATGCGACATACGCATTTCGGAGATTTGCGGCCGCGAATCGGCGCGCAGAGGGAAAGAAAGTTTTGTTTTAAATTCACCATAAATCTAAATATTGTGCTAGACACTTCGAATTTGTTTCAAAATGAAGATAAAAGACTGTATATTACTAGATTGTAAGAGTTTTAGCTTACAATTGCGTTTTTTGACTATTTCGGTAGAGTCAAAGTTGACCGAACGTAGTTTTTTTTCTATTTATCGTGATTTATATGCAAATATTTCGAAAAAGAGAAAAGCTACAACCTTCAATCATTTTTTGTTGTATTCTACATGAAATTTCACACATTTTCATATATAAAACTTTATGTAACGGCTACTTTTAAATGGTGGCAACATTTCGACAATCGCAAGAAAAAATTTCTGATTTTTTTTGGAAGAGTTACCGCGCGGCCGTAAGGAAAATGTTTTTTTTTTTTCATAAATTCACCATAAATCGAAATATTGTGTTAGAGACT
>NC_087201.1:123958689-123963689 GCF_015104395.2 Macrobrachium nipponense
GTGCAGAAGTTAATCCCTAAGTTTACTGAAGAGGCTCCAGATGAGTTCTTTGATCACTTTGAGAAAGTGGCTTCAGGTATGGGATGGCCAGAAGATAAATGGTCAGTTTTGCTACAAAGTGTCTTGATTGGTAAAGGGAGAAGTGCCTATCTAGCCTTAACAGCTGATCAGTGTAAAGACTATAAGGTGCTCAAACATAATGTGCTACAAGTATACCAGTTGACCCCAGAGTACTACGAATGAAAGATTCAGAAACTTAAGAAAGGATGAAAAAGTAACTTTCTTGGATTATGCTTATAAAGTGAGAAAGTGTTTTAAAAGATGGTCAGAGGCAGCTAAAGTTACAACTTTTGAAGAGTTAGAAGAGTTAGTTGTTTTAGAGCAATATTTTAAAGGTATTCCTGAGCATATAAGAGCCTATTTGAGAGAGAGAGAGGTTAAAAAACTTGACAAAGCTGCTACACTGAGTGAAGACTACAATATAATTAGTAGCAGGCACAATTATAATGTCAAGTACCAGAGCCAACCACGCCCAGGTTTTAAGTCTCATCCAGGTTTCAGGAACAATTTTATAAATGGGAAACCTACAAGTAATAATACTCCTCAGCAAGCTATTGTGAAATCCCCATTTAATTTTGCAAGACAGTTGCAAAAGCCTAATGTTGTCTGCTTCAAGTGTGGAAGAGCAGGACACTTCAGTCAGGAGTGTTTATTATTGGAATTATCAGCAGTCCAAGCCTGTTGGTCAAATAGTAAGAGGTGACCATGTTAAACAGACTGTTAAGAACATGTGGGGAAGGAATCCGACTACAGGGAAGACTGAAACTAAACAAGCTGAGTGTTAAGCCATATATCTATGAGGGTACACTCGCAACTCAGGAAGAGAGTGTGCAGGTACCAGTCAAGATTTTACGTGATATGGGGAGCAACCATAGTGTGGTGTTACGTGGTGCTCACCCAATGTTGGAGAAGAATCTCACTGGAGATTCAGTTATTTTGAAGGGTATAAGAGGAGAGGAAGTAACTCCTATATGCCGCTTACACTGTCCTGTGAATTTGGTGACAGGGGAGGGGTTGTTGATTTTGCTGTAAAGGACTCACTGGCTGTGGAAGGTGTACATGTTCTGTTGGGAAATGAAGTTGGTGGTGTTCCATTTGTTCCTTGTCCTGTAGTGACAGACAAACCATTGAGTATTAGTCCTACGGTAGAGTTGGAGAAGAATACCCCACCTTTTCCTAGTTGTTTTGTTTCAACTACCTGAAGTATGAGGAGAATTACGACTGTTGGTGAAGAAACTGAGGATTTGCACGCCCAAGATGGATCAAGTGAAGGATCTTTGAACTTAGAACAATTGTTCCAGGGGAGTGATGCCTCCCGTGGAGCTGACCGAGAAGAGATTTCCCAAGAAAATGAAGAATCTGTTGTTCCTGAGAGACTCCGAGTAGTCAGGTGTTCCTGAAGATAGTAGTGAAACTGCAGTAGCTGAGGTAGCAGATATGGATAGTTCAACCCTTGAAGTGGACAGGTAACAAGAGAGAACTAATGGACTTGCAGAGGAAGGATGAATCGTTAGCTGATTTGTTCTTCAGAGTTGTTGATCAGAGAGATGCAACAAACTCCCACCTTTTATTATCTGAAGGAAGGTTTGCTGATGAGGAAGTATAAACCTTCAGATATACCCGGAAATGCTGAATGGGGCGAATATCATCAGATTTTGATTCCATGGGCCATTGAGAAAGCAAGTGGTAGCAGTAGCTCATGAATCTGGACATATGGAATCAGGAAGACTGTGGAGACCATGAATATTTTTTCTGGCCTGGACTTCATAAAGATGTTAGCAGGTTCTGTCGAGTGTCATACCTGCCAGATAGCTGGAAAACCTAATGAAACCATTCAGAAAGCCCCCCTACAATAATAGAAGTTAGATGAGAACCCTTTAACAAGGTGATTATAGATATGGTTGGACCGCTTCCGAAGACGAAGAAAGGAAATGAATATCTGTTGACATTAATGTGTCCTGTTACCAGATATCCTGAAGCGATCCCTGTTAGAAACATATTCTGCCAAGATAGTTTGCTGAGAAACTATTGGAGTTTTTCTCCAAGTTTGGTATACCAGAACTTGTACAAAGTGATAGAGGAACGAACTTTACTTCCAAGTTATTCCATGATGTGATGAACTTATTGGGGGTGAAACAACAGTTATCAACCGCTTATCATCCAGAAACTCAAGGTGCCTTGGAAATGGTTCCACCAAGACATTGAAAAGTAATGCTGACAAAGTATTGTTCTGAGTCAGGAAGAGAATGGGATGTTGTTTACCCTTAATGTTATTTGAAGTTAGGAATCCTTATCAAGAAAGCATTGGATGTTCACCTAATGAGATGATTTTTTGAAGAGGAAGAATGAGAGGACCTTTGAAGATTCTTGCAGAAAATTGGTAGAAAATAAAGAGGAATCCAAGGAGAGTAGTGAAGAACTTAAGGAAAAGGTTGGAAGAGATTAGAAAATTCTCTTTAGAAAATCTGAAAATGAGTCAAGAGAAAATGAAAAGGAACTATGACAGAAAGACTAAGCTAAGAAGTTTTAGTGTTGGTCAACAAGTGTTAGTGTTTCTGCCATCAAGAGATTTCCCTTACAAATAAAATTTCAAGGTCCCTACAGATCATTGAGATGTTAAGTGATAGAACTTATGTGATTGAAACACCCAGAAAGAAGAAAACGACAGAGGAAAAATACATGAACCTTTTGAAACCTTACTTCTCAGAAACTAGAACTGAAACTGTGTCAATAATACAGACAACTTCATCTACAGAAGGCAATGACGGCTATGAATTGGGAGCTGAAAAGCAAGATGATTAATTCTTCAATTTTGGGAATTTGGAGATAAACTGAAACATCTTAATGTTTGAACAAGGTGAGGAATTGAGTAAAGTGATTAGAAACTTCACAGAGATTTTTGCAGATGTACCCAGACGTACTAATCTGACCAAACATGAAATCAAGATCCAAGAAGATGGAAAATCGTTCAAGCAAAGAGCTTGTCGCTTATCACCTTATCATCGAGATGTTCTGAAGAAAGAAGTTGAGTATTTGCTGCAACATGGATTAGAAGAACCCAGTTCAAGTCACTCCAGTTCTCCATGTGTGTTAGTGAAGAAACCTGATGGCTCCTTTAGGATGTGTACTGATTATAGGAAACTGAATTCCATAAGTATGGCTGACAATTATCCCTTGTCTCTTAGAGATCAGTTACTTGATAATATTGGGCAAGCCAAGTTTGTTTCCAAGATAGACTTATTGAAGGGATATTATCAGATACCCTTAGATGAAATGCGAAGTTGCTGTCAGCTTTTAATTACTCCTTTGGATTGTATCAGTGTACTGTATTGCCATTTGGTCTGATGAATGCACCATTGACATTTCAACGAGTGATGGATCAACTGCTAGGATCTATAGAAGGAGCAGGTGTATACCTTGATGACATAGTCATTTACTCTACAACGTGGGAAGAACATCTGCAGATCCTGAAGAAAGTTTTCAAGAGACTGCAAGAGGCAGGACTAACAGTCAACCTAGAGAAGAGTGAGTTTGGGAAGGCGACTGTTCAGTACCTTGGGTTTGAAGTTGGAAAAGGCCTTCTCGGCTCCGGTGGAATGCTAATGTTGGGAAGGTATTCCAGAAGGCTAAGACCCCCCCCCCCCCGCCCCCCCCCCCCCCTACTACTATGGAAGCAACTACAAAGATTTTTGGGCATTGGCTGGATTCTATCGTCGTTTCTGTTCAAAATTAAATTTCTCCAGCCGTTAGTAAGCCTCCCTTGACAGACTTAACTAGTCCCAAAGCTAAGTTTTGTTTGGAATCCCAGAATGTCAAGAATCCGTTTTGAGAAGGTAAAAGTCCAGTTCTAACTTCAAGACCAATGGCTTCAAGCTCCAGACTTTAATAAGAAATTTGTGATACAAGTTGATGCCTCTGATTGTGGAATTGGAGCTGTTCTGTTTCAAGAAGATGAAAATAACCTTCTACACCCTGTGTGTTTCCTCCTTCGAACTGAAAAAGCATCAGAAAAATTATGCAACTATTGAAAAGGAAACTCTAGCCTTAATCACAGCATTGAAAAAGTTTGAAGTGTATGTGAACAGACCTAGGAATGAAGAAGTTTTAGTGTTGTCTGATCACAATCCCCTGTCATTCATACAGCGGATGAAAAACCATAATCAAAGACTGACCAGGTGGTCTTTGTGCTTGCAACATTATAATTTGAAGGTTGAGCACATATCTGGTAAGAACAATGTAGTTGCCGATTATTTATCCCGTTGTGAATCGTTGGATTCAACCCTGGAATAACTAATCTTCTGGGGGGGAGGAATCTTATAATGTAAGTTTGGAATGCATTATAATTGTGGTAATATGATTAATTCACTCAGAACTTGTGTATCATGTTGGAAATGAAAATTTTGTTTTGGTGTGTTCAAGATTCCCCAAATTTAAAGATAATATGTGCTAAGTAATCCCACTTTTCATTTTGAAGTACTGTAACACAGAGAGAGTGAAAGCTCATAAGCCTTTTGAAGAGGGTTGTTTTCACATGAGAATGTCTTAGCTAAGCTGGATTTCTTTATCGATGTAAACACGTGCGTATTTTTTATCATCGCGGTCGGGCCTGTAACGGAACACAAGGGAGCCTTATTCATAGCCATATGTGAACGCAGTCAAAGAGGTCCTGTACTAGCTATCCCTATAGAGATGACGTAATATGTTTTCGTCTTGAACTAGATACTAATCGCCCATATGTTTATGGGGTTAGAGAACCTTATTCATTCGCTTTAGAGATGCAGCGGCATGCATTAGAGAGTTTAACATTGCTCTCCCTCTCTCTCTCTCTCTCAAAATCTCTCTCGCTCGCTCGCTCGGTTGCGAGGCTATTTCAGTAACTTAACGTAACGAACTGGTCACTCATTTTTATATAATTCTTAGTAATATATGTGTTGTTTGTG